>NW_027254697.1:0-92457 GCF_044704955.1 Pristiophorus japonicus | reverse complement strand
AGGGGCGTGATCGGGAGGGGGAGGGGCGTGATCGGGAGGGGGAGGGGCGTGATCGGGAGGGGCGTGATCGGGAGGGGGAGGGGCGTGATCGGGAGGGGGAGGGGCGGTGATCGGGAGGGGGAGGGGCGGTGATCGGGAGGGGGAGGGGCGTGATCGGGAGGGCGGAGGGGCGGTGATCGGGAGGGGGAGGGGCGTGATCGGGAGGGGCGTGATCGGGAGGGGGAGGGGCGCAGATCGGGGGGAGCGGTAATCGGGAATGGGTGGGGCGGTGATAGGGAGGGGCGGTGATCAGGAGGGGGAGGGGCGGTGATAGGGAGGGGGAGGGGCGGTGATAGGGAGGGGGAGGGGCGGTGATAGGGAGGGGGAGGGGCGGTGATAGGGAGGGGGAGGGGCGGTGATAGGGAGGGGGAGGGGCGGTGATCGGGAGGGGGAGGGGCGGTGATCGGGAGGGGGAGGGGCGGGGGTCCGGAGGGGGAGGGGCGGTGATAGGGAGGGGGAGGGGCGGTGATCGGGAGGGGGAGGGGCGGTGATCGGGAGGGGGAGGGGCGGTGACCGGGAGGGGGAGGGGCGGGGGTCCGGAGGGGGAGGGGCGGGGGTCCGGAGGGGGAGGGGCGGGGGTCCGGAGGGGGAGGGGCGGGGGTCCGGAGGGGGAGGGGCGGGGGTCCGGAGGAGGAGGGCCGATGATCGGGAGGGGGAGGGGCGTAATTGGGATGAGAGGGGCGGTGATCGGGAGGGGGAGGGACGGTGATCGGGAGGGGGAGGGGCGGTGATCGGGAGGGGCGGTGATCGGGAGGGGCGGTGATCGGGAGGGGCGGTGATCGGGGGGGCGGTGATCGGGGGGGGGGGCGGTGATCGGGAGGGGGAGGTGCGGTGATCGGGAGGGGGAGGGGCGGTGATCGGAGGTGGTGGTGAGTGCCGATCAGCAGGGTGCGATGATCAGCACGGGGAGGGGGACCACATGTAGACCATGGTTTCCTGCATTCATTGCAGTACAATTTGATAAATTGACCTCAAACAGGTGTCAGCTGTGGCTCAGTGGGTAGCATTCTCGTTTCCGAGTCAAAAGGTTCTGTTCAAGTCTCACTCCAAAGACAAATATCTCGACTGAGATTTCAGTACTGAGGGAGCGCCGCACTGTCGGAGGGGCAGTACTGAGGGAGCGCCGCACTCTCGGAGGGGCAGTGCTGAGGGAGCGCCGCACTGTCGGAGGGGCAGTACTGAGGGAGCGCCGCACTGTCGGAGGGGCAGTACTGAGGGAGCGCCGCACTCTTGGAGGGGCAGTACTGAGGGAGCGCCGCACTATCGGAGGGGCAGTACTGAGGGAGTGGCGCACTGTCGGAGGGGCAGTACTGAGGGAGCGACGCATTGTCGGAGGGGCAGTATTGAGGGAGCGCCGCACTGTCGGAGGGGCAGTATTGAGGGAGCGCCGCACTGTCAGAGGGGCAGTACTGAGGGAGCGACGCACTATCGGAGGGGCAGTACTGAGGGAGTGCCGCACTGTCGGAGGGGCAGTACCGAGGGAGCGTTGCATTGTCGGAGGGGCAGTACCGAGGGAGCAATGGGCTGTCTCTGGTGCCGTCTTTTTGAATGAGATGTTAAACTGAGGCCCCACCCACGCCCTCGGGTGGATGTAAAAGATCCTACAATGCTGTTTTGAAGAGCAGAGCAGTTTTCCCAGTGTCCTGGTCAATATTTATCTGTCAACCAACATGAATAAAACAGATGATCTGGTCATTGATCACATTACTGTTGATGGGAGCTTGTTGTGCATAAGTTGTCTGCCGCATTTCCTGCATTACACTTCAAAAGTACTCCATTGGCTGTAAAGCACTTTGGCATGTCCTGGGGCTGTGACAGGCGCCATCACAATGCAAGTCTTTCTTATTGAGGTGTGGGTTGTGGCCCTCTTTTTCTGCCTTGACGAACATGGTGTCAGCGCCCCTTCAGTGCGCAGTGAGCGTGCGTGGCCCGCCTGCCATACTGGACTGCTGGCCACCTGCGTTACACGTGGGACACGCGCAGCGCGCCATCGTATTTCTGGGCCGTGTTACAACAATTCACATAAAGACCAGGTCACAGTAAATGAGGAGAAGTGGAACATTGCTTAATGAAATGTTACCTCTCTCTCCTTTTGGCAGTCTGCCTGTGCTGTTTGCAGCCTAGCTTTAAAATGATCACAATCCAATCGTAACTGTTCATTCTCCTTTTCTCTCTTCTCCAAAGCTGTAATACAGAAATCGTGCATGTATCGAGGAGCCATAACTCTGACACTGTGTAAATGGCTGCCTTCAACCAAGGCTTGATGTAGCAGCAACATGCGAGTATTTCACAGCCACGGTTCAATCCCACCCTCCAATGGGCTTTCCTTGAATTTACCCCGACTCGCTGACTGCTGACAGGAAGTGTGGAAGTGCAGCACTGATGTTTAACAGGGTCGCATTCCAGGCACCATTGGGAGTGGGAGGGGCGTTTGAAGTCCGGGTAGAGAATTCCTCAATTACAACCAGCGATCCAGCGAGAACTGCGGATTAATCTCACTTGTGATGTGAGTAACATGGTAAAGGCAGCATTTCATGTCCCATCCCGAGGTGCTGAAGAATATTAATCAACCAACAGTGTGAGAATGGCGTCATCTGTGGACCACAACAGGCTGCTGTTGGGTTTTTCCAACAGTCCAGCAGTTTATGGTGAGTTCCTGCTCCCAGCCAACTAATTACCAAACTTATTCAATTCAATTTAATAATTTATGATGGTGGGATTTGAAGTCTGAACTTCGGGGTTATTGATCAACACTATAAGCACTGGGCTACCATACGCAGTCTCCTAAACGCTGCAGTCAACATCAACCGACCAAGCGCTGGACTTTGGCCAGCATTTCCGCAGGGTTTTTCGGCAGTGGAAAACCGCTCAGCGCGAGTTTGATCAAAGTGTTCTACCAGCCATTTGGAGTTATCCTGGGGAGCGGGCCGCCGACGGTTTGGATTTACCCGGGGGAGTGAGCCGTCAGCGGTTTGGAGTTACCGCGGGGAAGTGGGCCGCCAATGGTTTGGAGTTACCGCGGGGGAGTGGGCCCCGGTGGTTTGGAGTTACCGCGGGGGAGTGGGCCCCGGTGGTTTGGAGTTACCGCGGGGGAGCAGGACGCCAACGGTTTGGAGTTACCGCGGGGGAGTGGGCCCCGGTGGTTTGGAGTTACCGCGAGGGAGCAGGTCGCTGACAGTTTGGAGTTAACGCGGGGGAGTGGGCCCCGGTGGTTTGGAGTTACCACGAGGGAGCAGGACGGCAACAGTTTGGAGTTACCGCGGGGGAGTGGGCCCCGGTGGTTTGGATTTACCCGGGGGAGTGAGCCGACAGCGGTTTGGAGTTACCGCGGGGAAGCGGGCCGCCAATGGTTTGGAGTTACTGCGGGGGAGCGGGCCGCCGACAATTTGGGGTTACCGCGGGGGAGCTGGCCGTCGGCAGTTTGGAGTTACCGCGGGGGAGCGGGCCGTCGGCGGTTTGGAGTTACCGCGGGGAAGCAGGACGCCAATGGTTTGGAGTTACCGCGGGTGAGTGGGCCCCGGTGGTTTGGAGTTACCGCGGGGGAGCAGGACGCCAACGGTTTGGAGTTACCGCGGGGGAGTGGGCCCCGGTGGTTTGGAGTTACCGCGAGGGAGCAGGACGGCGACAGTTTGGAGTTACCGCGGGGGAGTGGGCCCCGGTGGTTTGGAGTTACCGCGGGGGAGCGGGCCGTCGGTGGTTTGGAGTTACTGCAGGGGAGCAGGCCGCCGACGGTTTGGAGTTACCGGGGGGGAGCGGGCCGCCGGAGGTTTGGAGTTACCGCGGGGGAGCGGGCCGCTGACGGTTTGGAGTTACTGCGGGAGAGCGGGCCGTTGGCGGTTTGGAGTTACGCGGAGGAGCGAGCCGCTGACGGTTTGGAGTTACCGCGGGGGAGCAGGACGGCAACAGTTTGGAGTTACCGCGGGGGAGCGGGCCGTCAGCATGCAATGCTGAATAAACCCTTGCGCCTGAGTTTGGGGGTAGCGGTGTTCCGTAGTTGCTGAAAGAAACAGGGCCCAGGAGAAGCCCTTCGCTCGGCGGGAGGTATGAAACCGGCCAAAAGAGGCAAGTGGAAGGTTTTTTTACATTTATTTGCGGCGATTCACTGGAAAAGATCCTGTGAATGTTTTCTGATTTTTGGAAAAATCGTTTTTGTGTTTCCCCCCTCCCTAGGCCCACCTCGCAGCCTCGGACTAAATTTTGAATAAATACCGCTCAATTTGACCAGGATCGCGTTTTCCACCGAGAATCCACATGGAACACTGATTTTACCCACTGGGCGGATTTTCCCCCTTTTTTTGATTAATTTTCCGCCGATATTAATGAAATAATCATAGCGTTTTTTTGGGCGGTAATCTGGTAGTGGGGGTTTTTGATCAAATTCCACCCTCTAAGAGTTAAGAAATGCATGAGTTAATCAAGGATTTGTTAAATGCAAATTGTGCATCACAAGTATAACAGCTGCACTGTATTCCCTCATTTACCATGTCAGTTCCCTCAAATAATTCTACAAAATGTGAAATCCATGTTGGCTACTTCCAACTATTTCCTCTTTATCCAGATACCTGGTAATTGCATACCCACCACAACTGTTAAATATCTGGCCTGTAATTACTCAGATTACAAACAGAGGACTGCGCGAGCCACTCTCCATACATCCACAATCAAGAGAGCCCTGAAATATAATTCCTCGGGCCATGGCAATTTCCTCTCAATTACTGAAGGATTCACCTCCTCTCTAATACCCTTTCCTTTAGTGAAAACTTTAGGGAAGTATTTATTAAATAGCTGTGCCATTTCTTGAACATCATCTACAAATTTGGCAATCTTCTCTCCGAGTCCCACTTTGCTTTTAACAATTGTCCTTTTGTTGGTGTAAACTACTACACTTCTCCTTTTGATTTGTTTGAAATTTTCCCTCATACTCCTCTTAGCTTTCCTTATCCAGCTCGTCATAGAATCGTACAGGAAAGAGCTAGCCAATTAGTCCCTCTCCCCTGCTCTTTCCCCATAGCCCTGCAAACTTATCCTTTGTAAGTATTAATCCAATAATTTGGCGAGTAAAAATAAATTCTCCCCATTCTCCTGCTTGGCCCGCTGGCACTTCGGGGCCTGCAACCTCCCCACGATCTCGGGCGACCTCCACCGCACCCCCTCAGGCCGATGGCCTCTCCTCATCCAACAAAATCCCTCATTCGGCACAGGCCAGGTCCCAAGGGTGCCAGATAAGGGAGGTTCAAGCTGTATTGCTTTATTCTTCCGACCAAGTGCATCACTTCACACTTCTCTGCATTAAACTTCTGCCCACTTCACCAGTCTGTTTGTGTCCTCCTGAAGTCGGTTACTGTTAACCTATTATTTTCTCATTCCCTGTAGGTCGACGAACATACTGCCTGTGAAGGAGTCCTATACTGTATTGTAGAAATTCCATTTATTTTCTCTATTTACTCCCTCTTTGTCCCAATCGTTAAGCAGATAATTAAAATCTCGCAGAACAATAATTTTGTTATTCCTCTAAATGAGTGATATTTGTAAGTGAATGCAGTATGTATTAATTCTATATTATGTTTTCACTACACTTAATCGATAGGAAAGTGGTAATCTACAATAAGATTGGAAAAAGTTATATTGTCTTTGACTACTCAAGCACTTCCCCAATTAACTTTCGTTGTCCATATGTCGCTTTTCAGCAGAAGTTGAAGAATGTTCAAATAATTGAGGAAGACAGATGCATCTGTTCCTTCGACATCCGATAATCGAAAACCGTTAGATAATGAAGTCTTGGGATGCAATCTATCAACATTCTACAATTATCCATCAGGATAACTCCATGATTGGACACCCCATGGCTTGGTATATTCAGTCTTTTCTCAGCCCATGTGTTTTCATATTCTTTCATCAATATTTGTTGCCAATATAAAACTGTACCATATCCTATATACACTGTGCCCTAACCCTGTACCATATCCTATATACACTGAACTAGCCCTGTACCATATCCTATACACTGCACTAACCCTGTACCATATCCTATATACACTGCCCTCACCCCGTACCATATCCTATATACACTGCACTAGCCCTGTACAATATCCTATATACACTGCCCTAATCCTGTACCATATCCTATATACACTGCACTAGCCCTGTACAATATCCTATATACACTGCCCTAACCCTGTACCATATCCTATATACACTGACCTAGCCCTGTACCATAGCCTATAAACTGTGCGTTAACTATGAACCATATCCTCTACATTAATAATTCCACCGTTTCTTAAAAGCAGCATCTACTGAACTACAGTAAATGCATTAAATTAGGAATGAAAAATGCAATTTTTAAAACTTTGTGGTTAACAATTTTGCCGTGTAACCAAACCTCGGGGGCTGTTTATTGATAAGCGGAACTGCAAACACTGCACGACTGAAGCAGAACACTCACTTGCTTCAGCTGTTTCTAGTTGGTGAAAGCTCTCCAGGAATTCCCCATTCAGAATCTTCGGCAGAAAGTCCTTGAGTTGCATAGTCTCAGTTGTTAGTCTCTCCAAGTCTCTCTTCCGAATTTTAACAAACTCATCTTTGCCTACAGGCTTCTGAAACACAAATAATTAGCGGTAGAAAGTTCGGCAGATAGTCAAGTCCATGGTAGCAGCTCAGGGAGTATTTTATCGAAGGTTAAGGGAATAGAAACAGCTGTGAGCACAATATTGCCTCATTTATTATCAACTTCAACTTCTTGTTCAATAAGTTGTCACTGAAAAAGGCAAAAACATGGGACCATTGTTGCCTCAAGAAGTTGGCACCATACAAAAGCAGTAATCATGTCCTGTCTTCACCAACCCCCTCTGCACTTAACACACAATGTGGCTCATTCTTTAAGCTTATTCAGTTCTTTTCAAAAGAAATCAAAGCAAAGAGACAAAGGGAGCGAAAATGGAGGCGTTAACCTTCCGGGGCGGGGACTTTTATCGGCCGGCCCAGAAGTCCCACCCCTGACGTGGAATTGGGCCGTGCGCCCCTCAAAGGAAGGGGAGCGCTGTCTCCGATACTCTGCTCCCTTTGAAGGGTGCTCCCGGGGCGGTAGCGCGGTGCTGGGGCAATACAACACCCTTCCCCTTGGATTAAAGGGGAGGGCCGCTGCACTGTGCATGGCATGCGCCCGTGCCAGCCTTGCGCCCGTGTGGCAACTTCCCCCGTGGGCCGTTGAGGGGTCGATGCTGGGCAGTGAGGGGGTCACCGTGCACAGCAAAGATGTCATTGGAGGTTGCGCGGTATTCCGGGACCGCGCCTCGCAAACTCCAGGGCAATTCCCGGGCGCCCACCGTCTCCCGGTAGAAACTGGCCTTGCACCATCTGGAGGCAATAATGGGGCTAAAGAGAGGGGTAATTTCACCCCCTGAGTTGATATTCCGAGTAATACACTCAAAATAGGAAACTCCAAGTAAACCCGGTTAGCGAAAAGTCAAGGAGTAGATGAAGGCTGAATTACATTCAAAGAATGAGGAAGTTAACATAAATAAGAAACCCTAACCTTTACATTCACAATGAATTCTGCTCATGTAATAAGGAAATAGAGATGGGAATACAACTGATTAAGTGAAGCTTAGAGCTTGACAGGAACAAAACAAGTCATGCCATGGGCTGCATTCCCTCCCCTATCCCCCTCTCCATCTGTAAATACCAACAGCAAGGCGGGATCCAGAAGATCAGACAATTTTCCCTATTTAACATCACTGTCTCCCGCAACTGCAGGAACTGCCAGGAGAGGAGTGAAAAGAGGCCCTAGGCCGGGGTCAGAGGTGACCACAGTCACAGGATGATGGGCCGGGGTCAGAGGATGAAGGGCCGGGGTCAGAGGTGAGCACAGGGCGATGGGCAAGGTCTGATGTGACTGTAAGAGAAAAATTTGGCATTAGGGGTACCAGTGGGACAAGGGTTAAAGTGCTGGTTCCTGCACTGGTCCATAAGGAGGTAAAAGGCCTCTCTTCGGCCTTGTACCAAGGCTCCAGAAGTTATCATTCAATAATATTCCGACAGGATACGATGTGAGAACCTAAACAGACATTGATAAGATCTTGCGAAAAGGCTCGAGGCGGACTCACAGACAACAAGGAGGATCAGGAAAGAGAATGCGCACGGCTAAACGCGATACTCCTGGAATAAGCACCAGGGTTATCATGGAATGATAAAAGGGGGGAATGAGAATGTGTAAAGAAAGGTTGCGAAGGTGGTAGATGGATAGAGAAGGTGGCAAAAGGATGGAGATAGGGAATCATGGGAAAATAGCTAAAGAAATGTCAAGATGCAGACAACTGCAGAATCGACAGAAAAAAAAGGGGTTACCAAGAGTTGAAGTTGAGGTTAGACAAGGGTCATGAGAAAGCCGCAAGGCAGCACAAAGAAAGAAAGCAATCCTAGATAGGAAGGGAAAAGTATTAGCTTCTACTGATAAGGAGGAAGGGAAACTAATTGGGTTCTTTACTGATAAGGGAAGACAATGTAGCAAAGCTATAACTAACCTGACCTGACACCAGCCCTAATTGGGAGACTTTCTTGCCTGCCATTGGACGTACTCGGGGGGGAGGCAGAAAGGGATTGGATAGACCAAGTGCTAATCAAATGTGCTCTGTTTTGAAAATGTATATCTACTGTGCTTTTCACACTGAAAAGGGCTTGTCCAGGGGAAGGTAAACAGGCTCTGATTGAGAGTGTCCCTTTGTCTTGACAAGTCCCGGCCGGAGAATCTTCAATAAAGGTCTTTTACAGAAAAGGCAAAGAGGTATTCGCGTCAGTGTATGCGCTGAAACAGATTGAGGGAAAAAGAATCCGTATTAACATGACCACAGTGACAGGGCGATGGGCCGGTGTCAGATGTGACAACAGACACAGGGTGATGGGCTGGGATCAGGTGTGACCGCAGTCACAGGACGATGGGCCGGGGTCAGAGGTGACCACAGTCACAGGGCGATGGGCCAGGGTCAGAGGTGAGCACAGGGGCGATGGGCTGGGGTCAGAGGTGTGCACAGGGCGATGGACCGGGGTCAGATGTGAGCACAGTCACAGAATGATGGGCCGGGGTCAGGTGTGACCACAGTCACAGGGTGATGAGCCGGGGTCAGAGGTGAGCACAGGGCGATGGGCCGGGGTCAGATGTGACCACAGTCACAGGGCGATGGGTCGGGGTCAGAGGTGAGCACAGGGCAATGGGCCGGGGTCAGATGTGACCACAGTCACAGGGCGATGAGCCGGGGTAAGAGGTGAGCACAGGGCGATGGGCCGGGGTCAGAGGTGAACACAGGGCGATGGGCCGGGGTCAGAGGTGAGCTGAGGGCGATGGGTCGGGGTCAGAGGTGAGCACAGGGCGATGGGCCAAGGTCAGAGGTGAACACAGGGCGATGGGCCGGGGTCAGATGTGACCACAGTCACAGGGGCGATGGGCCGGGGTCAGATGTGACCACAGTCACAGGGGCGATGGGCCGGGGTCAGAGGTGAGCACAGAGCGATGGGGTGTGTAATGTCTGTACGCTTGTAATGTTTGTAGCTCCACACAGTGGATGTGGATGTATTGTGTACTGCAAATGCAGGGTTAATAATAAACAGAACCAGGCAGATTAGGAGCTGTGTGTGCTGTGTTCTGTGAATATATCACATTTGGCGACGAGGATGGGATTTTTTTTCGGATGATTTAAAGCTTAAATTTTGTTGGTGAAGGATTCAGCCAGCTAACAGAAAGACTTTGGAAGTTTCTGCCTTTGGAAAAAAAGCCACAAAATCCGAGGTAAAATACAGCACACGGTGTGAACAGCTACAGATTAAAATGGCAAGTGTAATTGGACATTTGGGGGAATATAGACACGACCGGGAATGTTTTAAAGCGCATGGGGATCGGCTAGAAATGTATTTCACTGCAAATAACATAATTGCAGTTCCAGACAATGCAGTCCAGAACCGGGCTGTGTTGGAACGTAAGAAAGCGATCTTCTTATCGGAGGCGGGTCCGACATTATACGAAACCCTTGTAAATCTGCTTGTGCCTGACGAGCCAAAGGACACAATGCTTAAAGAGATTTTAACGTCGCTGGTGCAGCACTATAATCCCAAATCGTTAGAAATTGCTGAAAGCTATCGTTTTGGGATTCGGAATCAAAAGGCTGATGAAAGTATCAGTGATTACATCATAGCATTAAAAAAGCTATCGATGCACTGTAATTTTGTAAACTTTCAAAACCGAGCACTACGGGATCGTTGTTTGCAGGGTGAAAAATGATGCGATCAGAAGGAAGTTATTGACGACGGATGGCTCAACTTTTGAGATTGCTTGTCAGACAGCGAGGTCGATGGGCATGGCCAAACAGTATTTTCCCGAGAATTAAATAATAATTACAGTCGTCAGTCAACCGAGGTAAATCACCTGCAGGTTCAAAGTAAAAGACGGTGGGGGCCCAAAGTCTCAGAAACTGGAAATTCTAACAGAGCGTCGAAGTCATGCTATAGGTGCCTGGGACAACACATTGCTCAAAGTTGTCCATACATGAAGGCAGAGTCTTTCTTCTGCAGGACTGAAGGGTAAACCAGCTTCCAAAGCTATGAGTCCAGCATTCAAAGCTATGAGTAGAAATCCCAAGAGACTACATAGCATGGAAGAACAACAACAGGACGAGGAGATGTCAGAGTTACACGTCATCAGGAGCACGAGGTTAACAGACAGCGATTCGGAAAGCATTAAAATCCACATAGATTTTGCGGGATTCAAGATACCAATGAAAATTGACACGGGTGCATCCGTGAGTGTAGTATCGGAGTCACTGTACTGCGACAAATTGCGTGATTTCCAACTGGAGAAATCCAAGATAGAGCTGCGAGGCTACAAGGGGGAGAAAATTCCTGTGGTAGGTCGTATCACCGTACCTGTGAAATATAAAGATCAATTTCAGAACTTGCCTTTAATAGTAGTGAAAGGAGACAAGCCTGTCTTACGAGGAAGAAATTGGTTGAGCTCACTGAAGCTGGATTGGAGTAAGATTTTCTGTGTGGAAGCGAGATTTTCATCAACGGATGAGGTTATCAAGAAGTATCCGAAGGTGTTCTGCGAAATGGGCAGTCCGATCCAAGGCTTCAAGGCGAGTGTCAGGGTACAGAAGGACGCTAGATCGGTTTACTACAAGCCACGTTCCGTACCATATGCACTCAAGAAGGTTGAGCAAGAACTCAAAAGACTAGAGACTGAGAACATTATTTGTAAGATAGATCGATGTAATTGGGCTACACCCATTGTTGTTGTACCCAAGTCTGATGGCAAGGTAAGATTGTGGTGTGATTATAAAGTAACCGTAAACCAGGTTCTAGAGGGTAATGTCCCCAATACATTGCCGAATATAGAAGATTTGTTCACAACACTGACAGGTGGTCAGATCTTCTCAAAACTGGATCTTACGAATGTCTACTTACAGCTTGAACTAGATAAGGAGTCCAAGTTATGTTTGACTATAAATACTCATCTAGGCCTATATCAATTTAATAGGCTACCGTTTGAAGTGTCATCCGCCCCTGCCATATTCCAAGGGGTGATGAACCGGATTTTGCAAGGTTTTGAAGGGGTAGTATGTTATTTGGATGATATACTAATTTCGACACCAAATAGGCAAATTCATAACATATTGAATGAAGTCCTCAAACAGTTAGAGAAGCACAGAGTACGAGTGTCTGCTCATAAGTGTGAGTTATTTAAAAACTCAGTGGAGTACTTAGGGTACAGAGTAGACAAAGATGGTTTACATCCAACCATGGAAAAATTGGATGCAATTAGAAATGCACCCACTCCCAGGAATGTCACTGAACTTTGTTCATTTTTGGGTCTTTTGAACTATTATGGGAAGTTCCTACCAAATTTGGCTACAGTATTACATCCACTGAATGAACTTTTGAAAAAACAGATCCATTGGAAGTGGTCAAAAGAATGCGATACAGCATTCAAGGAGTGTAAAAGCAAATTGGTAGAGAGCACCATGTTAGTTCACTATGACATATCTAAGAAGATTAAGCTAGCATGTGATGCCTCTCCGTATGGAGCTGGGGCAGTAATCTCTCATGTATCACGTAGTGGGGAGGAGAGACCAATTGCTTTTGCTTCACGCACTCTCAGTGTCAGTGAGAGTAATTATGCGCAAATTGAAAGGGAAGCTTTGGCATTCATTTTTGGGGTCAAGAAGTTTCACAAATACTTGTATGGTCATAAGTTTACCATCGTTAAGGGCCATAAGCCCCTAACAGCAATCCTCCATCCAAAATCCCCAGTTCCAACATTAGCTGCAGCCCGAATGCAGAGATGGGCTTTGATTTTGTCAGCATATACATATGATATTGAATACAGACGATCAGCTGATCACAGCAATGCTGATGCAATGTCTAGATTGCCTTCCCCATCACAAGTTACACCCGATAGGGAAGAAGAGGTTTATTTTTCATACATTGATGAACTGCCAGTCACAGCTGAAGAAAATGAATTATCAGTCGATAAAGATTGTATCATGTGGGTTGCAAGAGTGGTTATACCAAATAAATTCAGGTCCAAATTATTAGGAGACCTCCATGACCAGCATCTGGGAATGTACTTGACCAAGAGTTTTATACGCAGTTATTCATGACGGTCAGGTCTTGATAAAGATATAAAGTACCTCGTGAGTCAGTGTCCGACATGTCAATCGGTAAGCAAGCAACCACCACCAGTACCATTACAGCCATGGAAATGGCCTCCCAGGGTGTGGCAAAGGCTACATATTGATTTTGTTGAGTTAGAAGGACAACAATTGTTCATTGTGATTGATAGCCATTCGAAATGGGTTGAGGTGTTTACAATGTGGAAAATAACAACAAGTAAAACATTGGACATTTTACGAAAATTATTTTTTTCATTTGGCCTCCCTGAAGAGATTGTTTCGGATAATGGACCACAATTCCGTTCAGAAGAATTTGCACAATTCACGAGCAAAAATGGTGTGAAACAACATGCCTCATAAAACAAATGTTAGATCCAAATCCAAGGAAACGCCAGTTGTCATTGGATCACAAATTGGCTAATTTTTTGATTACATATCGAAATACTCCTCATACAATTACTGGTAGAACACCAGCAGAGATGTTTCTCAAACGACAGCCACGAAACAGAGTCTCGTTGTTAAAGCCAAATTTGGCACATTCCGTAGAAGAGACACAATTAGGACAGAAAGAGAATCATGATAGAGGTAGAGTGTGGAAAGGTATTTTTATCTAAGCTGTACCACATGGTATTTTTGTGCCCTTTTGCAATATATAACAAAATGGAGTCCTGGTCCTTCCAGGAATTTCTGCAACAAGCAGTCGGTTTGCATAAACAGCTAAACCTGGCTTGAAATGGCTGATAGCCACCAGACAGCTAGGAGACAAGTCCTGCTGAAGACAAGTACCACCCATGGTGCTCTCCTATTGTCTATACGACACCAGTTCCACTCCACCCCACCCTTTTTGAAGTACTCAAACCACCAGCCATTATCTCTTGTACAGACCTCATCCATTTGATGCAAAAAGATAACTGACCAGGAAACTGGACAATCCTGACAATGCAATGCAGGTAATAGCTCATTACCACACTCTCATCGAGTGATGGCCGGCTGGCCAACTAATAACCCTGACAAAAGGAAATATCTGGAAACCATGTCAGGACAAGGATGTAGTAATTAACTCTTTATCTGTATTCACTGACTGCGAGACAGAGCCAATACACAGGGAGAGGCCATAACTTGGATTTTACTGTATAAATATCTCGTGAAATTGTACCATTTCAAAGGTGTTCACTTAGCCATTGACTGAGTGCGACCTTTCCCTTGCTAGCAAGTAAATTAAAGAAACTTCCGCTGGAGCTGAAGGAGTCTGAGCCGTTTATCGGAGGTCGAGATTTCGGCAGTTACTTTTTGGAGGTTCCACCGAGATGCATACACTCTGCCCTGTGAGTAAAACGGATACAGGCATAGTGCCTCTCCAGTGAAAGGCTTCAGTGGCCAAAACAAGGTGAGTCTGTTGAATCGCATATGTAATCTGTTGTCCACAGGGGAGGTACTGCAATCTACGAGACTCGACATTTAAAAGCTAAAGTTATTTTTTATGATCATTTCTTTCTCAGCTTGCAGGCAGAAGAGGTCTGGTTCTGGATATATCTTCAAACAGCCCGGGGAAGATTTCAGTAGGAAAAGGTAAAAAGAGCGCTAGTCGATCGAAGGTTCTTATGTGATAAGATTAGGGGGAAAAAAGGTTCTTGTGTGATAAGATTAGGGAAAAAAGCGCTAATCGATCGAAGGTTCTTATGTGATAAGAGTTAATTAGGAAAACGGTTCTTATGTGATAAGATTAGGAAAAAAAAGTGCTAATCGATCGAAGGTTCTTATGTGATAAGAGTTAAGGTAATGGGATCATAGGTTTTATAAGTTTTATTAGGATACGTTAAGGACTCGGTCTGTAGTGGCGTACAACGCAGACTGAGAATTGATTATTTGTTTAGATAGAGTTTAAGGTTATGATTTGTATACTCGCGTGAATGTTGTTTGTCCTAGTTGTCCTTGTTATACTGTTGTGTTCAATATCTTTGAGCGACATTGCAATTAGAGAAACGGGAAGAGTCACTAGGGAAAATTGTGATTCGGAAAAACAAGGATTGATTAAGAAAAGAAACAGTAACTGATTGATCAACCACAGTTGGTTCGTGCCAACATCTCTCACACACCCAGACTGAGCCCGAATTAAGAGCCTTTTCAGGTCACGTAACGGCCAGGAGAAGTGGGCGTAGAGAACTCGGTTGGCCGAAAGGATTGTGAGGTCAGAAACTCTGGAAAATCTTAATTATCCAGAATGGGGGCTGGAGCAAGTTAAAACACCACAAAAGGGCACACCAACCTATTTTATGCTCCAGAATTGTGGTCAGTCTTCAAATGACCAAAAAAAAAATGGGTAAGGTGGACTAAGGGTGAAAACAGGCCATTTCCACCCGATGGTTCATTTAATTTAGAGAGAACAACATGTCTAGAGAAGTGTCTTATAAACAGAGATCCAAGTAGAAGAGGTAAAGAAAAAAAAAGGAAAGTAACAGAAAAGGCCTGGGTTCCGATTCTTCAAGCCCATGTAAAATTAACAGAGGAAGTAAATCAATATGTAAAAAAAGAGAACCTGATAGTGACTTATGGATTCAAAAAAAAAATAAAGCTGGCCAACAGAATGAAGAGACACTTTTGTGAATGTCTTTCTTTGAATGAGAGTGCTTCTGTGTTTTTTTTCTCTTGTGTCTGGAAGCCTGTTTGGAAAGGTGGTGCAACTGCCTGTTTGTTTTAGCTCCACCTACTTTTTCAAACAGAGTGAAGTTTTTTTTTAAACCCTTCATAGTGTTGTCCTATATGTGGGAAGTTTAAAACATTTAAAGTAAGAAACGCAGGTGTGGGTTTATTCGGATGAGAAGTTACGGAGCTAGAAAATGCACAAAGGGTAGGTTTGTTGAGACATGGTCCCGGTGGTTTAATAAAAAGAGAATTTATTTGACACGCTCACTTACTTGTCGAAAGAAGACACGCAATCATTGATTATATTGGTATGAAAGACATAAATTTAGTCGAAGAGTAAGATAAAGAACGGGGAAGGGAAGTTGTAATGCCTTTAAAAAAAAGCCTTTGTGGGTCTCTCGAGGCTGCAGGCTGGGGGAGTACGCTCCCATTGTCCTTGGTGTAAAATCTTGACGCGAAAGCTTCCAGCTCAGTAAGAGGATTTGTTTTTTAGATAGAGTGCAGTACAATATTTGGATTGGGATTTTGAGATATTTCAGGTGATCTCCTTGATCAACATTTTGGGTGTATTGGAAAAATCTTGGGTTTGGAAGCCTTTTAATAAAATTATAAAACAAGTACTTTACATTCTGTGATCTGTGAATCAATATAAGCATAAATGAGAAGTCCGTGTAACACACCGATTCTTCCGGTTCAGAAGCCCAATAGTTGACAAATGGAGGTTTATCCAAGACCTACGAGCTGTGAATGAATCTACTATATTCTCACAATGCTTAAAGAAGGATTTGGAATGAAGTATCCCGGAATGCTTTCCAGAATCTTAAGCAGTCCCTCACTTCAGCACCAGCCTTGGGATTACCAGATTACACTAAGCCATTCAACTTATTTGTTCATCACAAGTTGGGCTTTGCACAATCTGTTTTGACTCAGTTACATGGGGACAGGCAGCGACCGGTAGCGTATTTCAGTGCCCAACTAGACCCAGTGGCACGCGGACTACCAGGATGTCTTCCTTCGTTGGCAGCAACTTATTATGCTATACAACAGGCTCAGACAATAACTCTAAATCATCAGACCATTCTATACATCCCACACTCTGTCGAGATTTTACTTACTAAATGTGCCACCCAACAGCTAACCTCCGCAAGAACCACTAAATATGAAGTTGAACTGTTATCAAATCCGAACCTTATTAAAAGATGTACTACCTTAAATCCAGCCACTCTACTCTCCACGGAAGAAGACGGCGAACCCATTCATGTGAAATGGTAACCGAATTAGTGACTAAACCACGTATCAATTTAACAGATCTAGTGTACTATGTTGACGGATCAGCCTTACGAAATGATAGGGGCCAACCTAGAGCAGCTTATGAAATTGTAACCCAGTTTAATGTTGTCGAAACAGCCTCTCTTCCAGACTCCTTTTCAGCCCAACAAGCCGAATTGTTTGCGTTAACTCGAGCCTATATTCTGGCTGAAGGACAAACAGTTAATATCTACACTGACTCCAGGTATGCTTTTGGGGTATCACATGACTATGGACAAATTTGGAAGATTCGCGGGTACCTGACTTCTTCAGGAACCACTATCAAAAATGCAAAACAAGTGGAAAATCTCCTGCGAGCCATTCAATGCCCCTTGAAACTTGCCATTATCAAATGCCAAGCATACAGGCCAATCGAATGAGGTGGCACTTGGGAACACCAGAGCTGATAATGCAGCTAAGTCAGCAGCTCTGTCAAAAGTGGGGATGCAGGTGTCATTGTTCCCACTGAAGAAAAAAAAATTGTTCAGACCTGCCACACACTATTAATGATGTGCTGGCCTTTCAGACACAGACCAGTACGGAGGAGGTGGTGACCTGGATGAAGGATCAATGTTATAAAAATCCAGAAGGAATATGGGTTCACCACGACGGTCGCGTGGTGGCGCCCAAATCCTTACTTCCATGGATTGCCCGATGTGTTCATACATTCACACATGCAGGCAAAGGGGGGATGGCAGATTATATGTTGGCAACTTGGTATGCACCAGGTATTTCGGCAATTGCAAAACAAATCTGTGAAATTTGTGTTACCTGTCAGACAATGAATCTGGGTAAGACGGAAAAAGTAGAATCTGCCTCCCACCCAAATCCAGTGGGGCCTATTGTACATTTACAAATGGATTTTATTGAATTACCTATGTGTATGGGATTCAAGTATGTATTAGTTATTGTAGATGTGTTCTCTAGATGGATTGAAGCCTTTCCATGTAAAAAGGCCGATGCCACTACTGTTGCTAAATGTCTGTTAAAAGAAATCGTATCGCGCTTCGGAATCCCTGCTAAGCTTTCTAGTGATAACAGGTCACATTTAACGGGAACTGGTATAAGAGAAATGTGGAAAGCTTTACAGATTAATCAACGTTTTCATTGCAGTTATCATCCACAATCTGCTGGACTTTTTGAAAGGTATAATGGAATGCTTAAAAATAAGCTGGCAAAATTATGCAATGACACTGGACTGAAATGGGTAGAACTGCTGCCCTTAGCTTTGATGGTAATGCGATCTGCAACCAACAGATCAACAGGCCTGTCACCGCATGAGATAGTTATGGGACGTCCCCAACGACTACCTTTTACAGCACCATTTACTGCAAAACAAATGGACATCCACAAAATGGAGGAAAATATGTTGAATTATTGTATCGCACTAACCAAATGTATTTCCAGCTTTCATTCACAGGTAAAAGAAGTTCAAGTCAAGCCAGCGGAAGGGAAGTGTCATAACCTGGAGCCTGGGGAATTCGTTTACATCAAAATCTTTAAAAGAAAAAGCAGTCTACAGCCTATTATTGCAATCAAGGTAAAGGAAAGACCAACATGGATCCATGCGTCCCATTGCAAAAGGGCACCCGACCAGGAGGAAGGGAAGAACGAACCAGAGAAACAGAAAAAGGAAGACTGAATAAGGAACTGAACGGACTATGGGGACTGATGGTGCTGGGTTTTACTTTGCATTATTGATTATACCAGGAGTACAGACACACCACCGAAGGGAACTGCAAGTAAATGTATTTATGGCACGGAGTCATAAGTATGCTCAAGAAAGAAACTTGTCGAGTTGTTGGATATGTTCCCATGAACCTGTCCACTCCGAAGGGGGTATTCCCCTAAGATCTGTCCCCTTTAATGAATCAGAAATGGTAGAATGGTTGATAGTGCAAAATAGGACAAACCTAACTAAGGTGTCAGAAACAAAGGGCCCAAGTTTCCACATGATTTGCGCCTGATTTTTAGGAGCAACTGGTGGAGAACGGACTAACTTAGAAATCGCAATTCTCCACATTTTTTTTTCTGCAGTTCTAGTCAGGTAGAACAGTTCTACTTTGGAACAGAATTTTTTCTTCAAAAGGGGGCGTGTCCGGCCACTGACGCCTGATTTGAAAGTTTCCACAGTGAAAACGTACTCCAAACTAAAGTAGAATGGAGCAAGTGAAGATTTTTGTAGAACTGAAAAAACCTGTTCTACACATAGAAAAAATTAAGCGCAGGTTACAAATTAGGCGTCCAGAACGAGGTGGGGGAGGGAAGGGAAGTCATTAAATTCTATAATAAATCCTTATTTATACTTATACAAATATTATACAAATAAATCCAACCTGAATAAACATTTATAAGCAAAGAAAAGATTAAATAAACCATCTTCCTACCTGTGTGAAAGTGCTTCAGGCAGGCCTTTCGGGACCGAAGGCTGAACGGGCCGGCCCGAGACTTCGGGCAGGGCCCGTCCCCAGCACCAGATTTACAGGTAGGTGGCGTTGGGTTGGGTCGGGTCGGGGAGGTTCGGTTCGGGTCGGGGGGGAGAGAGAGGGAGAGGGGGGGAGGGAGAGAGGGAGGAGAGAGAGGGGGGGGGAGAGAGAGGGGGGGGGAGAGAGAGGGGGGGGGGGGAGAGAGGGAGAGAGAGAGAGAGAGAGAGAGAGAGAGAGAGAGGGGGGGGAGGGAGGGAGAGAGAGAGAGAGAGAGGGGGGGAGGGAGGGAGAGGGAGGGGAGGGAGAGGGGGGGGGAGGTCAGGTCGGATCCAGTCCGGGAGCGGGAGTCGGGTCGGGTCCAGTGGGGGGGGGGTGGGTCGGGTCGGGGGGCGGGAGCGCGGGTTGGGTTGGGTCCAGTCGGGGAGGCGGGGAGTGGGAACAGGAGCGCAGGTCGGGTTGGGTCCAGTCGGGGAGGCGGGGAGCGGGAACAGGAGCGCGAGTCGGGTCGGATCGGGTCAGGTCCAGTCGCGGTGGCGGGGAGCGGGAACAGGAGCGCGGGTCAGGTCGGGTCGGGTCGGGTCGAGTCGGGGGGGCGGGGAGCGGGAACAGGAGCACGGGTCGGGTCGGGTCGGGTCGGGTCGGGTCGGGGGGGGCGGGGAGCGGGAACAGGAGCACGGGTCGGGTCGGGTCGGGTCAAGTCGGGGAGCGGGAACAAGAGTGCGGGTCGGGGGGGGGTGTCGGGTCTGGTCCGGAGGCGGGGGGGGGGGGGGGGGGAGCGGGTGTCGGGTCTGGTCCGGAGGCGGGGGGGGGGGGGGGGGAGAGCGGGTGTCGGGTCTGGTCTGGTCCGGAGGGGGGCGGGGAGCGGGTGTCGGGTCTGGTCCGGAGGCGGGGGGTGCGTGGGGAGCGGGTGTCGGGTCTGGTCCGGAGGCAGGGGGGGGAGCAGGGAGCGAGTATCGGGTCTGGTCCGGGGGGGGGGGGGGGGAGAGCAGGAGCTGGCCGTGGGAGGAGCCTTATTCAGGCAACCCCAGTGAGGCCATTCGACCAGGGCTAGGGGCTGTGTGCTTCGGGCCCCTCCCACACAGTTCGGCGCCTGGAGCTACTGCACTTGCGTGCCCACTGTAGCGCGCATGTGCAGAGGTCCCGGCACTGTTTTCAGCGCAGGGACCTGGCTCCGCCCCCCCACAGCTCGTGCTGGCTGCGCCGAGGGCCAGAGGACCTGCAAGTAGGTGGAGAATACCAAGGATTTTTTTAGGCGCACTTTGTGGCGCGAAAAATGGGCGTCCAGGTCGGGACTGCGCCGTTCTAGGCGTGTGTGGAAACGTGGGCCCAAAGGATCTCATAGAATGGAGGTCAGCAGGGTATAAACTTATAGCCTTCCAGGGATGGTGCCAGCCAAATTATAATAATAACCGTCAGCCACCCTTCCTAAGTATTACTCCCGGAATAGGAAATCCTGAAGGTATAATATGCCTAGTGAGTAATGAGACTAAAGGACCAGAAATGGGACGCAGCAAGTGTTCCCAAATGACTAAATGGCAAGCCACAACTAAATCTCACTGATGGGAGAAAGATAGCAACCGTTGGCTGGACAATGGTCCATAACAAAGCCCCAGGTGAAGGGTGGGAAGGTGAGACCACTCGAGTAGGGATGGCGCGAAAGGACCAGGAGCTGACATCCTATAATTGCACCTACTTTATTTGTGGCCATAAAGCCTACCCATGGTTACCAGCCAACTGGACAGGGTCCTGTTACTTAGGATATGTGGTACCCTTTATCAGATCAATAAAGACTCTTAAGGGATGCCTATGGAAGTCATAGAGTTAAACGGGATTTGACATGGCTAAATGGAATATTCAAGGTAATGGTGCCACCCTATGGAATAGCATCAACCGAATGGCAGTTACGGGAACTGGCTAACTTAGTCGAATCAGTTGCCAATGCAACTCCCCAAGCCTTTGAAGGGGTGAATAATGAAATGGTAGCTATTCGAACAATGGCTCTCCAAAATCGTATGGCCTTAGATTATCTCCTAGCCAAGGAAGGAGGGACATGCGCATTAATAGGTGGAGAATGCTGTACGTATATCCCAGATAAATCAGAAGAAATCGGCAGTCTAGCTGAATACATTAGGAAAAAGGTAATAGAGTATAAACAGACAGTTGGCCAGGATGGTATCACCTTGTGGGGTTGGGCATCGGGATGGTTGAGATCCCTAGGGAGATCTGTGGTACAGGGTTTGATCATATTCCTGCTGATAGTCTTCGCCCTATATCTTTTATTTGTCTTGGTTAAGTGTTGCTGTGCCAGGCTGGGAAAAACCATGTTACCTCCCGAGACCACGGCTAGAGTTATGGTAGCAACAACTACTGAAGGCTCTTGTGTGGAAATGGAAATAGAGAGATTGTACAAGATCAGAATGGATTAAGTTGTCCTTGTGAAGGACAAAATGGGGGAATGTGGAAAGGTATTTTTATCTAAGCTGTACCACACGGTATTTTTGTGCCCTTTTGCAATATATAACAAAATGGAGTCCTGGTCCTTCCATGAATTTCTGCAACAAGCAGTCGGTTTGCATAAACAGCTAAACCTGGCTTGAAATGGCTGATGTCTCCTAGCTGTCTGGTGGCTAAGTCCTGCTGAAGACAAGTACCCCCCATGGTGCTCTCCTATTGTCTTTTCGACACCAGTTCCACTCCACCCCACCCTTTTCAAAGAACTCAAACCACCAGCCATTATCTCTTGTACAGACCTCATCCATTTGATGCAAAAAGATAACTGACCAGGAAACTAGACAATCCTGACAATGCAATGCAGGTAATAGCTCATTACCACACTCTCATTGAGTGATGTCCGGCTGGCCAACTAATAACCCTGACAAAAAGAAATATCTGGAAACCATGTCAGGACAAGGATGTAGTAATTAACTCTTTATCTGTATTCACTGACTGCGAGACAGAGCCAATACACAGGGAGAGGCCATAACTTGTGAAATTGTACCATTTCAAAGGTGTTCACTTAGCCATTGACTGAATGTGACCTTTCCCTTGCTAGCAAGTAAATTAAAGAAACTTCTGCCGGAGCTGAAGGTGTCTGAGTCGTTTATCGGAGGTCGAGATTTCGACAAAATGCAGGCAACTGTGAGAGACATAATGGCGACCCAGATGGGACACTGGTACAAGGAACGTGATAAGAGAGAGACTGGTTTCAGGAAACGAAGCAAAATGGAAGAGGGGATTTCCTCGTATGTGTTTAAGAGGGTAAATGTGGCTAAGGAGTAGGTACTCGATCTATTGTATGTTGAGCGTCCAGAAGATGCTGCAGCTTAATGGACCGAGAGCAAGGACCATAAAAGGTCGATAGAGAAGGCCATTTGGCTAATTTGCCTTCAGCAACAGATCCGGCTTCTAGATGAGGAGAATGAGAAATTAAAGTGAGTATTGAGACAGGCAGAAGAGAGGTCCAGCGCAAGGGCCACAGTCGGGGAAAGGCTGTGGACAGAGGTGGGACAGTTAAAGGAAAGTAGAGAGCTCACTAAAGAAAGGTACAAAACTCAATTGGACCTTTTACAGTGTCAGATTATTGAAGCCAAGAATAGCGAACGGGCGTTGCGGGAAGAGAATTCCTGCCTCGCCAAGCAAGTTAAAGAGTACGGGGAGAGGGTGAGAGACATTCAGGTAGCCTATAAGGTAGCCAGTACCAGGGAATTTGAGGCAGGAGACCACGGCCCCTGCCAGCAGCAGATCCAAAGCTTGAACCTTGCTCTATCCCGGGCTAAAGGCATGGTGTGCCTGTTAAATCCGGGTTTAGCCCAGGAACACCTGGTTGGGCAAGGAGAAACCCCTCAGTCACCGCCTGTAGCTCCCGGGAATGGCCCAGAGTGCGGGGCAGGCAAGGATTGCGAACTACCAACACCGGCAGCCCCAAGTTTTAACTCGGCTTGGCAGCAGGGGGAAGAGGGCGAGCCAATACAAGAAGGGCCGGAACCAGGGCCAATGTACCCGGTCCGGCAGCAGAAGTTTGGCCCGCCTGATGCCAATGGGGCAGCAGGACCCCAAGAAAGCAACTTCGTAGTCCCCCACGACACCCAAAAACTGAGGGCTATGGTAGGGCACCTAAGTAAGCTCACCCAACAGGGGGATCCCTCGGTACACTTCCTGGAAGTGGAACACACAGGGGATATTAACGGGTGCGATGATTCAGAGCAGGCTAAGCTGTTGCTCTTCTCGCTAGACACCAAGCTGTGCCATTCCCTCTCTGCAGACAACAGAAAGGGGCGAAACACGTACGCTACGGTTAAGGAGGAGGTTCTAGAGGCCATGGGTATGAACGACGGGAGTCCTTTCTACCGAGTGGAGAAGACAGTGCAGCTCGATGGGGAGACTCCACAGGCTTTCGGCGACAGGTTGTGGCCGGTCTACGAAAGGGCCTGTAGTGGGGTTCTTGACCGGGCCCACCTGAACCCTAACGAGCTGGCTCACTGGCTCCGCAGCCTGGTGGCAAACAGCTTACCTAGAGTAAAGGCAAAAGCCCAGGTCTGGTTCGATCCAAGAGATCCCAGAACCACCAAGGAGACAGTGGTCAGGCAGTTGACCCTGGCTTACCGGAACAGTAGAGGGACAGAGGAGCCCTCCTCTAAAGGGAGGGTGCATGAGATTAAACCCAGCCAAGGCAAGAGAGAGTGGCATCAGGAAGGTGGGAACCCTCCCCACAAAGGGGGCGAGTGTTTTGGGTGTGGGAAAAGTGGGCACTGGAGGAAGGATTGTAGGAACCCCTGGAAAGAGACTAAGGGAAAGGCCACTCCAGCCCCAGCCCGTAAGGCCAGGGCAGGAACACCCGACACATATGAGACACTCGTAGCCGCCCGACAGACACTCAAACGGACAGGGAGCAGTAGCTATCGCAACCGGTCCAGTAGCCGGTACGGTAAAACTCTTTGCTCCAACCCACCCAGATGCATGACTAAGGCCAGTGCAGCCTGTGTACCTGTGTTCCCTCGAGTACGATGCCTGGAAGAGACCGTGCGTTACGATGGAGGTGGAGAAAGTGAAAGGGACCTACCTGCTAGATACCGGCGCTTCCAGCACCCTTGTATATGCAGATAACCCAGCTACCTCACCTCTATCGAACGGGGTCCCGTACAGTCTAGTGGGGTTCACAGGCAATGAGCAACTGGTTCATTTTCCATCCCGCTCACCATTCAGTTAGGGACACTCAAAACCAAATGGAAGTGTGTCCTGATGAAATGGGAGCAGAAGGGAAAAGGGATCCTGGGAGCTGATTTTATCATTGGCCACCAGATCCTAGTGGATCTCAGGAACCACTGTCTATGGGGAGCCATAGTGACTGACAGGGAAGGTGAGGTGGCGGTGATCCCAGAAAAAGGGGCCAAGGGAACATTGTGTACCGTGAAGCCAAAGGAGGGTTATGACTTGGAATTACTGGTCAGTAACACCCCAGTGGAGTACCAGGCATATGTACGGGCACATCTTGCAGCATTTGCCACCCACAAACATGACTATGGTAGGGTAACGGGGGTGGAAGTTAGTATAGTAGGGGACCCCATGAACCGACCACAAAAGCAATATAACTTCCCCAGGGAGGCAGAGGCAGACCTGACAATGGCGCTGGGATCACTGGTAGAGCAAGGGGTGTTAAGACCGATAGCAACCCATGTGAATTCTCCACTGTGGCCGGTTAAGAAACCGGACAACTCATGGAGGGCCACCGTGGACTATCGAGTACTAAATAAGAATATCCCTGCCTGTGCACCCACTGTAGCAGCCGTAGCGGATCTCATAGGGAGTATTCCAGCATCTGCGACCACTTTCACGCGCTGGATATTTCAAATGGGTTCTGGTCCATTCCTTTAAAACGGGAGGACCAGTACAAGTTCGCCTTTACCTTTAAGGGCCAACAATACACGTGGAACTGTCTTCCCCAAGGATTCTACAATAGTCCCAGCATTTTTCACCAATGCATGGCGAACTGTTTAAAGGGCTTTAGCAGACCCCAGCAGTTGGTGCAGTATGTGGATGATCTGCTTCTGTTCACCGATCAGGGGGAGGAGCATGGCCCACTGCTGGCTGAGCTGCTAAAAGAAGGATTTAAAGTAAACCCCAAGAAGGCACGGATCGGCCAGAAGGATGTCAAATTCCTGGGGCTGACTGTGCGCGCTGGGGAAAGGGCCATAGACAAGGCTAGAAGGGAGGCAGTACAGGAGTTACCAGCCCCCAACACAGTGACAGGAGTAAGATCCTTTCTAGGACTCACCGGGTACTGCAGAGACTTCATTGAGGATTATGCAGCCACCGCAGCCCCTCTGCTCAGGCTCCTACACAAGGGGGTAGAGTGGGACTGGGATGAGGGTTGCAAGGCAGCATTTAATCAGCTCAAGAAGGATTTGCAGACCGCGCCAGCCTTAGGAGCGATAGATGCAGGAAAGGAGTTTTTCCTGGAGGTGGCAGCCAGCGGGGACAGTTTGAGCTCAGTGCTGCTTCAAGAGCGGCACGGCCAGCTGAGACCGGTGGTTTATTCCTCCAGGATCCTCACAGATATGGAGAAGGGGTACTCCAACTGTGAGAGACACCTCCTAGCCACACATTGGGCGGTGAAAAGATCCTTGATCTTCACGGGAGGGTCTTCTCTAACACTCCTAACCCACCACACACCTACTCAGATGCTCCTAGATGGGAGGATTAAGGACGGGACGGTGAGCAGTGCCCGCATTGCTCGCTGGACCCTGCTCCTCTCCCAGATGGACCTCAGAGTAGAAGGCCCCCGCGAGCCAAGGCTCGCAGCCAACCTAATCTATCCAGGGAAAGCCCACAGGTGCTCCATAGAAAGGGTATGGAAGGTAAACATTGGCCTTCGGGCGGGGTTACACCCTACAGGCCGGGACATCTACGTGGACGGGTCCAGCATGGTATCTGCTGGCGAACGACTCACTGGGTGCGGAGTCTATGACCCAAGGGCAGGTATTGCCCTGGCAATCAAGCTCCCCAGCACCATGAGCGCCCAGCATGCTGAACTGTCCGCCGTAATGTACGTGGTGACCCACCCCGAGGAATTCCCTACCCCATACACGATTTGCTCGGACAGTATGTTCACCTGCAATTCATGTACGGAGTACCTGGCTATCTGGTCCTGTCGCGGATACACGTCCGCTGACGGGAGACCCCTGGCAATCAAGCCCCTGCTGGAGAAAATCATGACAGCTGTGGGGGAAGAAGGAAAGGTCTACATACATAAGGTGAAGGCCCATTCAAAAACCGAAACCCGAGCAGAGGGAAACCAACAGGCTGACAAACTGGCCAAAGAAGGTGCCCGCATGGGAAAGTTCTGGGACCCCTATGACACCGGCCGCATAGCAGCGGTCAAGAATAAGAACAGGGCAGCAGAGAGTACAGGAACAGCTTTGGCCCTGGACTTAAATACAGTTCAGCTACAGGACCCTGTCCTGAAAGCTGTCCTGAACGCGCTAGCTAGAGGAGAGAGAGTAGAAGGTCCGTATGGCACAGCAGCCATTACCATTAAGGAAGGCATGCTGTTTAAAGAGGGACAATGGGTTGTGCCACAGCAGCACCAGAGGGAATTCCTAAAACTGGCCCATGAGGGTCCAGGAGCGGGACACCCCAGGCCTGAGACCACCTGGCAACGGGTGGAACAGGCAGGATGGTGGCCGGGACTCAGGGAGGACGTCCGCGAGTTCTGTGCGAACTGCCTGGCGTGTGCTGCGAACAACCCTGGCCCCCAGAAAAGGAAGGTGTCCTTAGGACACGTCAGGAGGGTAGAGGGACCATGGCAGTCAATCCAAATTGACTATATCGGGCCCCTACCCACCGCCCAGGGAGGCTACAAATACTGCCTAGTCCTGGTGGACGTGTTCTCAAAATGGGTTGAAGCCTTCCCCTGCCGAACAGCCACCGCACTAGGGACAGCTAAGATTCTAGTGAGGGAAGTGTTCTCCCGGTGGGGTCTCCCACAGTATGTGGAGTCGGACCAGGGGAGCCATTTCACCGGGCAGGTAATGCAGGCAACCCTTAAGGTGCTCGGCATTGAGGGGAAATGGCACGTTGCCCACAATCCACAGTCATCGGGTATTGTGGAGCGTTTAAACCGCACCATTAAAGAAAGGCTGCGGAAGGAAACGGGAGACTCACCCCAAAAGTGGGTGGAGGTCTTACCATTGGTCCTAATGGGGATCCGAGCCAGCCAGTCAAAGAGCACCGGGTATTCCCCATATGAGCTCATGACTGGCCGGATCATGCGGACCCCCACCCATTCCTAGCCCCGGTGCTCACAGAAGGTCAGCTCAGAGAGGTGAACCGGGACCGGTTTGTCAGGAACCTGTTTGAACGCCTCAAACAGATTCACTGGCAGGCTGCTAGTAACATGGGCAGACAGCATCAGAGTAACCGATTGCTGCTAGAACCCAGTAAACACCATGAATGGGAGATAGGGGATCAGGTCATGGTGAGGAACTATGCTCGGGTCGGGGTTTTTGAAGCATTATATATGGGGCCATACAGCATTGTGGACAAGGCAAGCCCGATGGTCTATGCCATAAAGCTGCCCCGCCGTACTAAGTGGTTCCACATCAACCAGTGCAAGCTGTACAACCCAGGGTCAGCCAACCACAGAGGGCAGCCGGGAGGGGTGAACCGTCCTCAGAACAGGGACCCTCCGTTGGCCGCCCCCGACGGTGGAGGGCCCACAGGGAATGTGGCAGCTCAGAAACTGTGCCTATAGGGGCAGTGAATTGCAGTACTGGAGGGGCTATCCCACCCATCGTTTGGGATTCGGACGCAACCCCAGTAACCCAAGCCCTGAGAAGGACCCTCCGTACACCACGGCCAAAGATACCGTGGTCACCGGCATCTGAGCCTCAGCGATTCTACCCTAGGAGAAGGGCAGCCCGACAGGAAAGGCCGAAGGTCAGAAGTACAGAGGCCGCTCAGAATAAGGACCACCAGCCAGCCGCCTCCAGCGGTGAGGGTCTCACAGGAGCAGTAGCAACGAGCTGTCCCAGAGACAAGGGTCTCCAGCTCACCGGCTGCGGGGAAACCCTAGCATCCAGGCAGCTATCAGGCCGCACAAGGCATGGGCCTGACAGGGACTAACCAGGCCACCCGGAGACGGGTGGCGGTTGTACATAGCTCTAATTTTAGTTTAAGGCAGCTGACTGCACCATTTTACATTTTAAGGTTTAGTTTAGAATTGAAGTTAATGTTGCAGTAATGTTTAGGTGATTATTTTGAGTTTGTCTTGTGTGTCAGCCAGCCTGAGAGCAGTTCTCAAGGGCAGGATCTAGACATTACCGGGTGATGGACAAACCTCAGGAGACCAACTGATGTTGTTTAGTTTTAATCTAGGTTTTTTTTCCTTCTGTAATGTGGTTGTACGTTGCCTATATGCTGGTGAATATAATGTAACTGAAATGAAATGTAACTGTGCTGAAATGCAATTGTAGTGATTGAACCCCCTCCAAGCTGGGAGGGTATGTAAAAAGTTTGTACCCTGTAAAGGGAAAAGTGTGCATCTATGGTGATGTTGCATAAGTGTAATGCATTTTGGGTATTAGTTTAGCTAATTTACGGGGAAGGTTATCCCTTGGGAGTCAGGAACTTTGCTCACCTCGAAGAATGATACCATAAGTGATATGGTATCACAGGGGGGAATGTAGAATTTACCAATATCTCGCAAAGATTCCAGGTACCTTTCCCCTGCAGAGGAGAAGAATCCCTTTCTGGACTTTTAAAATGGAAGGAAAACTTTGGGACACAAATGAATTTTAAAGGGGCAGACGAGTCCTGCAGGGCATAAAAGGGGGTGCATTCATGGAGACCCCCCCCCCCCCCAGTGTTTGGACTCATAGGAAAGGGAATTTAATTTGGAACTATCTACCAGAAAGTTTGAAATCCTAAAGTGCACATGGAAGAAACTACAAACTTTAATCGAATTTGGGATTTTTAAAAGGTGTATGTTGGGTCTGCAAGAAAAGGGGTGGGGTCAATATCTAAAGGGCCAGTTTGGACATTGGAACTATTCAAATTGTCTGGGAACTGTATACCCTCGAAATTTGCCCCTTGAAAACATTAGCATTTAAACAATCAACGATGGAAGAAACATTTATCACTGCACCCGGAGGACCCAAATGTCACATACATATTCCAACACCTTTTCAACAGGCATAGAAATATCTGGCTCAGGTCAGACTAGCACAATGGAGAGCTCACCAACTTCAAAAAGCCTATTAACGACAGATTAAAACCACTTAATCAAGTTTCAGTTAGCTGGCTGAAAAATCGAAACAAAGAACTGAGCTAGATTTGATAGGAGATAACGGAGCTTTTTTTTGGGATATATCTATCCCCCAGTTTTTACAAGGAGGAGCAGAACTAAAAGCTAGCAGAACACAGGAAAACTAGCAGAACTCAAAACTAGCAGAACTAAAAGCTAGCAGAACACAGAAAGCAGGACACAAAGAAATGGAGTAGTGAAGGAAACTACAAGAAATCATCAAGGACCGACCGAGCACGAGGCCCACGAAATGGAAGGTTGTCAGCAACCAAATTGACAACCCGGGCTACCACAACCAGCGAAACGACCAACCAAAACCAACTCAGCAAAAACCGAAGAATCGACACTTATTTCCACTCTACAATCTACTTCGGAACGACCAACGGGTGAGAAATTACTAAAAGGGACTAACTAAAACTATTCCTAACCAAAGAAAGTGGGTACTTACCCCATACATCCAAAACGCAACTTACCGCATCAACGGACGCACCCCAACCGAAGACTACGCAGTCCGAAGTCCTCTCCTCCGACCGGGATACGGCTCGCCTAGAAGGCCAAGTGCAGCGAACCCCGAAACCGCGATTCACCGGCAACTGTCAAAAAGGGGATTGGTGAGCATGGCCCCTGAACCCACAGAGCTATAACTTAGTTAGTTAGGGGAATTGGAGGAGGGAGGCTGGGATAACTTGTGTAAATGTATCTGCATTCTCCTCTTTACCCCATTTAGAGTTTAAGCAGTATTCTTTTCCCCACAGGCTGCAATTTGACATTTTATTCAATGTGTTGTACCCCTCAGTGTGTATTGGTCTGTGTGTGTTATTAAAGGTGTGCCTTTTACTTCTTTTTAAACACAATAAAGCCATACCTGCTTCCTACCTTGAAACCGATTGTCTGTCCAAGTCTGTCACCGTCCCTTCATAATTCCAGTGTCTAGAACCAAGGGTGTGGGAGCGATTCGGAACCGCTCATATAAGGTCAGAAGGGAAAGCTGACCCCCGGCAAACCACCCCTTACACAAGAGTAAAAGAGAGAAGTGTGAAATTAAACCAGAAGGTGAGAGTGAAGAACCATCACCATAAATGGTTAAAGTGGTTACCAGGAAGAGTGGTGAAGATATGTGGTCCTCGCATATATTTGGTAAAGGTGTTTGATAATGGACAGGTTCGGTTTGTTCCATCTTGATCATATTTTACCTACAGACATGGAAGGAGTTGAAGGTGGGAATGATTCAATTATTTCTGACTCATCAGATAGTTTTGATACACCAGTAGCAAATCCTAAATCCAATGTACTGGAAACAAATCCAGGAGAGAATCAGAATGAAAGTCTGAGTCCGAGTCAGGAAAACAAAGAGCCTGAAGTTCGAGTGAGTTCAAATGAAAATCAAGGAAATTCTGTGGAGGAAAACATTCCTCAGGATGAGCCTCGAATGAGTGTGAAATCGACACTATGTTTGGAAGGTTCTGTTCGAGAGCGAAGGTATCCTTTTCGAAACAGAAATTGTGGTAAAGTTAAATTTGAAAATATGGAAAAAATAAATAAGTTTATATCCTGTGTATGTATAAACATGAAAGTTATGTATGATGTTTGTTATGATGGCTTCTTCATTAAGGAGGGAGATGTGTAATGTCTGTAAGCTTGTAATGTTTGTAGCTCCACACTGTGGATGTGGACGTATTGTGTACTGCAAATGCAGGGTTAATAATAAACAGAACCAGGCAGATTTCCGGAGGCTTCCGAGAGAGCTGCCTGCCATGTTAGGAGCTGTGTGTGCTGTGCTCTGTGAATTGTGAATATATCACAGGCCGGGGTCAGAGGTGAGCACAGGGCGATGGGCCGGGGTCAGAGGTGAGCACAGGGCGATGGGCCGGGGTCAGATGTGACCACAGTCACTGGTTGGCGGGGGGGGGGGAGGTGGAGATGTCAGGTGTCTGAATGTGGGTCAATAATGTGAAGCCACATTTGCGGTAATTATTTGTTTTGCGTTTGGAGCATACATGTGCAACTGTTAAAAGATAGGCTGTTATTTCAGTTTGCCTTGTTACGCTGCGCAGCACAACCTACATTTCCTGTCCTGCCTACTTTGCTGTGCTCCTACCCTGTGTCCCCGGAGTCAGTCCCTGCTTCCAACATGTTTCGGCCTCAGTCCTGCCTTAGGCCTAAACACAGCTACTGCCATCAGAATATCTCGGTTCAGTTAGTGGCGCTGCCTATCTGTCTTTCTGCACTAAGCATCCTCCATAGGCCATTGGAGCATACCACAGTAGTTGAATGTAGGATGGGGAGCCCACTGTATAGCAGCCCCACAGCAACTTCCGGGATGGATTGGCAGTGAAACTGAAATAGTAATGCTGAGTACATATACTCCATGTAGCTGCTCTGCAAATAGGACATAAGGGATGACACAGGAACAAATGGAGGCCATTGAGCTACTCAGGTCTGCTCCACTATTCTATTAGATGATGGTTGATTTGTACCTTAACTCTATATCAGATGTTCCTATATCTTGATACCCTCCGCAAACAAAAATCTATTGATTTGTCGTGAAAATTTCAATTTCAATCTGAGCTCCAAATCCCTTTGTTCTTCCACATTACCCAGTTTTCCCTTATTCAAAGTTGAATTATTAGCAACACGGGAACATAGGAGGCCATTCAGCCCCTCGAGCTATTCAATTAGAACTTGGCTGAACTGGACCTTAACTCCATTTACCTGCCTCAGCTCCTTGATAACCGTACCAAACAAAAGCGGGATACCCGTTCTATATCCCGGATTTCCCACTCTATCTATCCTGGGATACCCCATTCTCCCTATCCCGATATTCCCACCCTCCCTATCCCGATATTCCTGCTCTCTCTATCCCAGTAATCCCACTCTCCCTATCCCAATATTCCCACTCTCCCTATCCCAATATTCCCACTATCCCTATCCCGGTATACCCACTATCCCTATCTCAGTATTCCCGCTATCCCTATCCCGGTATTCCTGCTCTCTCTATCCTGGTATTCTGGCTCTCTCTATCCCGGTATTCCCACTCTCTCTAAAGACCTAGCTCTGTCGAGCCCGTGTGGTGGCTGGTGTGGCCACCACACGTTACAAAAATCCACGCCGAGGCATCTTCCACCCCCTCAATTGGTGTCAGGACTGGAACATCGGGTCCTTTATTGAAATATCTGTGAACTCTTGTGGAAGCAAGTCATCCTCGTTCGAGGGACCGCCTACGATGCTGACGATCCCGGTATTCCCGCCCTCACAATCCCGGTATTGTTGCTATCTCTCTCCCGGTTTTCCCGTTCTCTATCCTGGTTTTCCCGCTCTCCCTATCCTGGTATTGCAGTTTTCCCGCTCCCCATCCTGATTTTTCTGCTCTCTCTATCCCGGTATTCCCGCTCTCTATCTCGGTTTTCCCGCTCTCTCTATCCCGGTATTCCCCGCGCTCTCTATCCCGGTTTTCTCAAACTCTCTATCCCGGTTTTCCCATGCTCTCTATCCTGGTATTCACACTCTCCCTATCGTGGTATTCCCGCTTCACCTATCTCGGTATTCCCAGTTTTCCCGCTCTACCTATCACGGTTTCCCCACACTCCCTATGCCAGTATTCCCTGTTTTCCCACTCTCCCTATCCCGATATTCCCAGTTTTCACACTCTCCCTATCTCAGTATTCCCAGTTTCCCCCCTCTCCCTACCCTGCTATTCCCAGTTTTCCCGCTCTCCCTATCAGTTTTTCCACTCTCCCTACCCCGGTATTCGCACTCTCCCAATCCCAGTATTCCTGCTCTTCCTACCCCGGTATTCCCGCTCTCCCTATCCCGGTTTTCCCACTCTCCCTATCCTTGTATTTCCGGTATTCCCAATCTCCCTATCCCGGTATTCCCAGTTTTCCCACTCTCCCTATCCTTGTATTCCCGGTATTCCCAATCTCCCTATCCCGGTATTCCCGATTCTCTATATTTACCTCAGTCCGTATCCTGGCTCCGCGCGCCGCCATCGAGCGTCTCATGGTCCCCGCGAGCTGTGAGGCGGGGGGCGGGGCCTGGGCGAGGAGCGGGAGCGGGCAGTACACTGGCCTCTGGCCGTTGCTCAGGGCTGGTTGAGGGACCGGTGCCGGGGGCGGGGCCTGTGCCGGGCGGGGGGCGGGACCTGGGCTGTCTGCTGGCCTCTGGCCGTTGCTCAGGGCTGGTTGAGGGACCGGTGCTGGGGGCGGGGCCTGTGCCGGGCGGGGGGCGGGACCTGGGCTGTCTGTTGGCCTCTGGCCGTTGCTCAGGGCTGGTTGAGGGACCTGTGCTGGGGGCGGGGCCTGTGCCGGGCGGGGGGCGGGGCCTAGGCGAGGAGCGGGAGCGGGCTGTCTGCTGGCCTCTGGCCGTTGCTCAGGGCTGGTTGAGGGACCGGTGCCGGGGGCGGGGCCTGTGCCGGGCGGGGGGCGGGACCTGGGCTGTCTGCTGGCCTCTGGCTGTTGCTTAGGGACAGGGCCGGGTGAGTGGATGCGGCAGGGACAGGGAGCGATAGCTCGGGGCTTTGGATGGTGATGTTTGTGTCAGGCCCAGCCCCGGGAGACCAAGGATAACCCGGGGGCTGTGGGGCCCACCCTCACCCTCACCCTGACCACCGCAGGCGGCCCCTGGGGATGGAGTGTGGCTCCCGCTCTAACACCAGTCCTGGGGTCACTGAACAGTCCAATACGGGAATTACAGTCTCTGTCACAGGTGGGGCAGACAGTGGTTGAGGGAAAGGGAGAGTGGGTCTGGTTTGCCGCACACTCTTTCCGCTGCCTGTGCTTGATTTCTGCATGCTCTCGGTGACGAGACTCGAGGTGCTCAGCGCCCTCCTGGATGCACTTCCTCCACTTAGGGCAGTCTCTGGCCAGGGACTCCCAGGTGTCAGTGGGGATGTTGCACTTTATCAGGGAGGCTTTGAGGGTGTCCTTGTAACGTTTCCTCTGCCCACCTTTGGCTCGTTTGCCATAAAGGAGTTCTGAGTAGAGCGCTTGCTTTGGGAGTCTTGTGTCTGGCATGCGGACAATGTGGCCTGCTCAGCGGAGCTGCTCAAGTGTGGTCAGTGCTTCTTATGCTGGGGATGTTGGCCTGGTCAAGGACGCTAACGTTGGTGCATCTGTCCTCCCAGGGGATTTGCAGGATCTGCGGAGACATCGTTGGTGGTATTTCTCCAGCGATTTGAGGAGTCTGCTGTATATAGTCCACGTCTCTGAGCCATACAGGAGGGCGGCTATCACTACAGCCCTGTAGACCATGAGCTTGGTGGTGGATTTGAGGGCCTGGACTTCAAGCACTCTTTTCCTCAGGCAGCCAAAGGCCCTTGTTGATAAGAGGCTCCCGAGGTATGGGAAGTGGTCCACGTTGTCCAGGGCTGCGCCGTGGATCTTGATGACTGGGGGGCAGTGCTGTGTGGTGAGGACAGGCTGGTGGAGGACCTTTGTCTGAGATGTTTAGCATAAGGTCCATGTTTCTGTACGCCTTAGTAAATACGTCGACTATGTCCTGGACTTCAGCCTCTGTAGCTCGGTGACAGAGGATGGGCTCAGTGAGCAGCTCTCTCATCTCTATGTCACAAAGCTCCAGCCCCACATTCCCAGGGCAGTACTGAGGGAGTGCCGCACTGTCAGAGGGGCAGTACTGAGGGAGCGTCGCACTGTCGGAGGGGCAGTACTGAGGGAGCACCACACTGTCAGAAGGGCAGTAGTGAGGGAGGGCTGCACTGTCGGAGGAGCAGTACTGAGGGAGCGCTGCACTGTTGGAGGGGAAGTACTGAGGGATCTCCGCACTATCGGAGGGGCAGTACTGAGGGAGCGCTGCACTGTCGGAGGGGCTGTACTGAGGGAGCACTGCACTATTGGAGGGGCAGTAATTAATTACATGGATTAATCAAGGTCAGTCAACATAGATTTGTTAAGGAAATGTCGCGTCTGACTAACTTGATTGAATTTTTTGAGGAGGTAACCAGGAGGGTCGATGAGGGCAGTTTTTGCTAAGGTCCCACATGGCAGACTGGTCACGAAAGTAAAAGCCCATGGGAACCAGGGCAAAGTGGCAAGTTAGATCCAAAATTGGCTCAGAGGCAGGAAGCAAAGGGTAATGGTTGATGGATGTTTTTGTGACTGGAAGGATGTTTCCAATGGGGTTCCGCAGGGCTCAATACTAGGTCCCTTGCTTTTTGTGGTATATATCAATGATTTAGACTTGAACATAGGGAGTATGATTAAGAAGTTTGCAGATGATACAAAAATTGGCTGTGTGGTTGATAATGAAGAAGAAAGCTGGAGACTGCAGGAAGATATCAATGTACTGGTCAGGTGGCAGAACAGCAGCAAATGGAATTCAATCCTGAAAAGTAAGAGGTAATGTATTTGGGGAGGTCTAACAAGGCAAGGGAATACACATTAAATGGTAAGACACTGAGAAGTGTACAGGTACAAAGGGACCTTGGAGTGCAGGTCCACAGATCCCTGAAGGTAGCAGGCCAGGTAGATAAGGTGGTTAAGTAGGCATACGGAATACTTGCCTTTATTAGTCAAGGCATGGAATACAAGAGCAGGGAGGTTATGCTTGAACTGTATAAGACACTAGTTAGGCCACAGCTGGAGTACTGTGTGCAGTTCTGGTCACCACATTACAGGAAAGATGTGATTTTCCTACAATGGAAAATGTGCAGAGGAGATTTCCGAGGATGTTGCCTGGACTGGAGAATTTTGGCTACGAGGAAAGATTGGATAGGCTGGGTTTGTTTTCTTTGGAACAGAGGAGGCTGAGAGGAGACCTGATTGAGGTGTATAAAATTATGAGGGGCCTGGATAGAGTGGATAGGAAGGATCTGTTTCCCTTAGCAGAGGAGTCAACAACCAGGAGGCATAGATTTAAAGTAATTGGTAGAATATTTAGAGGAGATTTAAGGTGAAATGTATTCACCTAGAGGGTGGTGGGGGTCTGGAACTCATGCCTGAAACCCTCACCATATTTAAAAAGTACTCGGATGTGCACTTGAAGTGCCGTAACCTACATGGCTACGGACCGAGAGCTGCTAAGTGGGATTAAGCTGGATAGCTCTTTGTCGGCCGGCGCGGACACGATGGGCCGAAATGGCCTCCCTCCATGCTGTAAATTTCTATGATTCTTTGTCTCCTTACCGAAGGAAGGATATACTTGCCACAGAGGGAGTGCAACGAGGGTTCACCAGACTGATTCCTGGGATGGAGGGATTGTCCTACAAGGAGAGATTGAGCAGACTAGGCCTATATTCTCTAGAGTTTAGAAGAATGAGGTGATCTCATTGAAACATACAAAATTCTTACAGGGCTTGACCGGGTATTGGTGAGGCTATTTCCCCTGGGCTGGGGAGTCTAGAACCAGGGGTCACAGTCTCAGGATAAGGGGTTGGCCATTTAGGACTGAGCTGAGGAGGAATTTCTTCACTCAGAGGGTTGCGAATCTTTGGAATTCTCTGCCTCAGAGGGCTGTGGAGGCTCAGTCGTTGAGTATATTCAAGGCTGAGATCGATAGCTTTTTGGATATTAAGGGAATCAAGGGATATGGGGATGGAGCAGGAAAGTGGAGTCGATGTCGAAGATCAGCCATGATCTTATTGAATGGCGGAGCAGGCTCGAGGGGCCGAATGGCCGACTCCTGCTCCTATTTCTTGTGTTCTTAAAAGAGCAGGCGAGTTATCCCCGGTGTCCTGGGCCAATATCTATCCCTCAACCAACATCACTAAAACAGATTAACTGCTCATTATCACATTGCTGTGTGTGGGAGCTTGCTGTGCGCAAATTGGCTGCTGCGTTTCCCACATTACAACAGTGACTACACTTCAAAAGTTCTTCATTGGCTGTAAAGCATGTTGGGATGTCCTGCGGTCATGAAAGGCACTATATAAATGCCAGTGTTTATTTATTGCTGTTGTGCTAATATCTCTTGCCACAGCAGGCAGATTATCTCTGGACAAAAAAGGTTACACCTCCTCCCTTCTGACATAGTCTATCTTGCCCAAATATTCTGTCTTTGGCACGGCTCAAAATACTTTAGTAATGCTGCAAATACACGGCAAACAGCATCCCCACTCTTTCACAGCACTAATCTGAATTCAACGACGAGGTCCAACACAGCCTCCAGTGTGCCAGTGCAGCCTTCGGTCGCCTGAGGAAGAGAGTGTTTGAAGACCAGGCCCTCAAATCTGGCACCAAGCTTGGGGTCTACCTGCCCTCCTATATGGCTCAGATACATGAACTATATACAGTAGACACCTCAAATCGCTGGAGAAGTACCACCAGCGCTGTCTCCACAAGACTCTGCAAATCCAATATCAGTGTTCTCGCTCAGGCCAACATCCCCAGCATCGAAGCACTGACCGCACTCGACCAGCTCTTCTGGGCAGGCCACATTGTCCGCATGGCCCGAGACACCCAAAGCAAGCGCTCTACTCCAACACAGAAAACAAGTCAAAGGTGGGCAGAGGAAACGTTTCAAGGACACTCTCAAAGCCTCCCTGATAAAGTGCAACATCCCCACCGACACCTGGGAGTCCCTGGCCAAAGACTGCCCTAAGTGGAGGAAGAGCATCCGGGAGGGCGCTGAGCACCTCGAGTCTCGTCGCCGAGAGCATGCAGAAAGCAAGCGTGGGCAACGGAAGGAGCGTGTGGCAAACCAGACTCCCCACCCACCCTTTCCCGCAACCACTGTCTGTCCCACCTGTGACAGAGACTGTAATTCCCATATTGGATTGTACAGCCACCTGAGAACTCGCTTTTAGAGTGGAAGCAAGTCTTGATTTCGAGGGACTGCCTATGATGATGAATCTGAATTCACTTTTGCACTAACATTTCAATTTACAACATTTTCCATTTTGAAGCTATAATGCTACCTTTTGCAGTAACTTCACTGTAAACAAAATCAAACCGTATCTACTCAGTAAAACACTAGTTGTATTGATGTTGAATTATGTTTTAATAAAAACCTGGTTTCAGATGAATGCCAGGTTAAGGTTAGGATTCAAATTTCAAAATGATCCTAAATATCTTGCCGTTCCATTGTTCAAGACGACTTTCATTAACTGTTATAACCAAGTTAGATTTCTGTTATTTAACCACTGTATTTACCCAGGTGTGTGAAGATTGGAACATGTTTCCAAAATAATGTCCTTAAATTTGCAGTATTGTATCTTTCCAGCTAAAGGCTGGGTTAGGTCCATGAGTCAGGGTCCGCACTGGGGGTTCAATCATTTGCCACTTCTTTGTTTCTTTAACTTCTTCACAGCAGCACAACCCGAGAGCAGGAATCTGCATCAAACGGCAATTATTACACAACATGAGCTCACAATATAAACTGTACATTAAAAAAAATCATATTTCTGCTGAATGGTCTTTAACCATCTCTCTCAATAAATTAAAGATCTTCATGTCACATTCTTGTTTGTGAGCACATTGAGAATGGGAATTGCCCCTGTAACCGGGTCAGGTCCCTGGAAGCGGGCCCCTGTAACTGGGCCCTTGTAAGCGGGCTCCTGTAAGCGGGCCCCTGTAACCGGTCCCTGTAACCGGGTCCCTGTAACCGGGCCCCTGTAACCGGGTCAGGTCCCTGTAACTGGGCCCCTGTCACCGGGTCCCTGTAACCAGGTCAGGTCCCTGTAACCGGGCCCCTGTAACCGGGTCCCTGTAACCAGGTCAGGTCCCTGTAACTGGGTCCCTGTAACCGGGTCAGGTCCCTGTAACTGGGCCCCTGTAACCGGGTCCCTGTAACCGGGTCAGGTCCCTGTAACTGGGCCCCTGTAACCGGGTCCCTGTAACCAGGTCAGGTCCCTGTAACCGGGTCCCTGTAACCGGGTCAGGTCCTTGTAACCGGGCCCCTGTAACCGGGTCCCTGTAACCGGGCCCCTGTAACCGGATCCCTGTAACCAGGTCAGGTCCCTGAAACCGGGCCCCTGTAACCGGGTCCCTGTAACCAGGTCAGGTACCTGTAACCGGGCCTCTGTAACCGGGTCAGGTCCCTATAACCGGGTCCCTGTAACCAGGTCAGGTCCCTGTAACCGGGTCCCTGTAACCAGGTCAGGCCCCTGTAACCGGGCCCCTGTAACCGGGTTGGGTCCCTGTAACCGGGCCCCTGTAACCGGGTCCCTGTAACTGGGCCAGGTCCCTGCAACCAGGTCCCTGTAACCGGGTCCCTGTAACCGGGCCCCTGTAACTGGGCCCCTGTAACTGGGCCAGGTCCCTGCAACCAGGTCCCTGTAACCGGGTCCCTGTAACCGGGTCCCTGTAACCGGGCCCCTGTAACTGGGCCCCTGTAACCGGGTCCCTGTAACTGGGCCAGGTCCCTGTACGGGCCCCTGTAACCGGGTCCCTGTAACTGGGCCAGGTCCCGATAACCGGGTCCCTGTAACCGGGCCCCCTGTAACCGGGTCAGGTAGAAACATAGAAAATAGGTGCAGGAGTAGGCCATTCGGCCCTTCTAGCCTGCACCGCCATTAAATGATTTCATGGCTGATCATGCAACTTCAGTACCCCATTCCTGCTTTCTTGCCATACCCCTTGATCCCCCTAGTAGTAAGGACTTCATCTAACTCCTTTTTGAATATATTTAGTGAATTGGCCTCAACAACTTTCTGTGGTAGAGAATTCCACAGGTTCACCACTCTCTGGGTGAAGAAGTTTCTCCTCATCTCGGTCCTAAATGGCTTACCCCTTATCCTTAGACTGTGTCCCCTGGTTCTGGACTTAGCCAACATTGGGAACATTCTTCCTGCATCTAACCTGTCTAAACCCATCAGAATTTTAAACGTTTCTATGAGGTCCCCTCTCATTCTTCTGAACTCCAGTGAATACAAGCCCAGTTGATCCAGTCTTTATTGATAGCTCAGTCCCACCATCCCGGGAATCAGTCTGGTGAACCTTCGTTGCACTCCCTCAATAGCAAGAATGTCCTTCCTCAGGTTAGGAGACCAAAACTGTACACAATACTCCAGGTGTGGCCTCACCAAGGCCCTGTACAACTGTAGCAACACCTCCCTGCCCCTGTACTCAAATCCCCTCGCTATGAAGGCCAACATGCCATTTGCTTTCTTAACCGCCTGCTCTACCTGCATGCCAGCCTTCAATGACTGATGTACCATGACACCCAGGTCTCGTTGCACCTCCCCTTTTCCTAATCTGTCACCAGTCAGATAATAGTCTGTCTCTCTGTTTTTACCACCAAAGTGGATAACCTCACATTTATCCACATTATACTTCATCTGCCATGCATTTGCCCACTCACCTAACCTATCCAAGTCGCTCTGCAGCCTCATAGCATCCTCCTCGCAGCTCACACTGCCACCCAACTTAGTGTCATCCGCAAATTTGGAGATACTACATTTAATCCCCTCGTCTAAATCATTAATGTACAGTGTAAACAGCTGGGGCCCCAGCACAGAGCCTTGCGGTACCCCACTAGTCACTGCCTGCCATTCTGAAAAGTCCCCATTTACTCCTACTCTTTGCTTCCTGTCTGACAACCAGTTCTCAATCCATGTCAGCACACTACCCCCAATCCCATGTGCTTTAACTTTGCACATTAATCTCTTGTGTGGGACCTTGTCGAAAGCGTTCTGAAAGTCCAAATATACCACATCAACTGGTTCTCTCTTGTCCACTCTACTGGAAACATCCTCAAAAAATTCCAGAAGATTTGTCAAGCATGATTTCCCTTTCACAAATCCATGCTGACTTGGACCTATCATGTCACCTCTTTCCAAATGCGCTGCTATGACATCCTTAATAATTGATTCCATCATTTTACCCACTACCGATGTCAGGCTGACCGGTCTATAATTCCCTGTTTTCTCTCTCCCTCCTTTTTTAAAAAGTGGGGTTATATTGGTTACCCTCCACTCGATAGGAACTGATCCAGAGTCAATGGAATGTTGAAAAATGATTGTCAATGCATCCGCTATTTCCAAGGCCACCTCCTTAAGTACTCTGGGATGCAGTCCATCAGGCCCTGGGGATTTATCGGCCTTCAATCCCATCAATTTCCCCAACACAATTTCCCGACTAATAATGATTTCCCTCAGTTCCTCCTCCTTACTCGACCCTCTGACCCCTTTTATATCCGGAAGGTTGTTAGTGTCCTCCTTAGTGAATACCGAACCAAAGTACTTGTTCAATTGGTCCGTCATTTCTTTGTTCCCCGTTATGACTTCCCCTGATTCTGACTGCAGGGGACTTACGTTTGTCTTTACTAACCTTTTTCTCTTTACATATCTATGGAAACTTTTCCAATCCGTCTTAATGTTCCCTGTAAGCTTCTTCTCGAACTCCATTTTTCCTGCCCTAATCAAACCCTTTGTCCTCCTCTGCTGAGTTCTAAATTTCTCCCAGTCCCCGGGTTCGCTGCTATTTCTGGCCAATTTGTATGCCACTTCCTTGGCTTTAATACTATCCCTGATTTCCCTTGATAGCCACGGTTGAGCCACCTTCCCTTTTTTATTTTTACGCCAGACAGGAATGTACAATTGTTGTAGTTCATGCATGCGGTCTCTAAATGTCTGCCATTGCCCATCCACAGTCAACCCCTTAAGTATCATTCGCCAATCTATCCTAGCCAATTCACGCCTCATACCTTCAAAGTTAGTCTTCTTTAAGTTCTGGACCATGGTCTCTGAATTAACTGTTTCATTCTCCATCCTAATGCAGAATTCCACCATATTATGGTCACTCTTCCCCAAGGGGCCTCGCACAACGAGATTTCTAATTAATCCTCTCTCATTACACAACACCCAGTCTAAGAAGGCCTTCCCCCTCGTTGGTTCCTCAACATATTGGTCTAGAAAACCAGCCCTTATGCACTCCAGGAAATCCTCCTCCACCGTATTGCTTCCAGTTTGGTTAGCCCAATCTATGTGCATATTAAAGTCACCCATTGTAACTGCTGCACCCTTATTGCATGCACCCCTAATTTCCTGTTTGGTGCCCTCCCCAACATCACTACTACTGTTTGGAGGTCTGTACACAACTCCCACTAACGTTTTTTGCCATTTGGTGTTCTGCAGCTCTACCCATATAGATTCCACATCATCCAAGCTAATGTCCTTCCTAACTATTGCATTAATCTCTTTAACCAGCAATGCTACCCCACCTCCTTTTCCTTTTATTCTATCCTTCCTGAATGTTGAATACCCCTGGATGTTGAGTTCCCAGCCCTGATCATCCTGGAGCCACGTCTCTGTAATCCCAATCACATCATATTTGTTAACATCTATTTGCACAGTTAATTCATCCACCTTATTACGGATACTCCTTGCATTAAGACACAAAGCCTTCAGGCTTGTTATTTTAACACCCTTTGTCCTTTTAGAATTTTTCTGTACAGTGGCCCTTTTTGTTCTTTGCCTTGGGTTTCTCTGCCCTCCACTTTTCCTCATCTCCTTTCTGCCTTTTGCTTTTGTCTCCTCTTTGTTTCCTTGTCTCCCTGCATTGGTTCCCATCCCCCTGCCATATTAGTTTAACTTCTCCCCAACAGCACTAGCAAACAATCCCCCTAGGACATTGGTTCCGGTCCTGCCCAGGTGCAGACCGTCCGGTTTGTACTGGTCCCACCTCCCCCAGAACCGGTTCCAATGCCCCAGGAATTTGAATCCCTCCCTGCTGCACCACTGCTCAAGCCACGTATTTATCTGCGCTATCCTGCGATTCCTACTCTGACTAGCACGTGGCACTGGTAGCAATCCCGAGATTACTACTTTTGAGGTCCTACTTTTTAATTTAGCTCCTTGCTCCTTAAATTCGTTTCGTAGGACCTCATCGCTTTTTTTACCTATGTCGTTGGTACCAATGTGCACCACGACAACTAGCTGTTCTCCCTCCCTTTTTAGAATGTCCTGCACCCTTTCCGAGACATCCTTGACCCTTGCACCAGGGAGGCAACATACCATCCTGGAGTCTCGGTTGAGGCCGCAGAAACGCCTATCTATTCCCCTTACAATTGAATCCCCTATCACTATCGCTCTCCCACTCTTTTTCCTGCCCTCCTGTGCAACAGAGCCAGCCACGGTGCCATGAACTTGTCTGCTGCTGCCCTCCCCTGATGAGTCATCCCCCCCAACAGTACCCAAAGCAGTGTATCTGTAACCGGGTCCCTGTAACCGGATCCCTGTAACCGGGCCCCTGTAATCGGGCTCCTGTAACTGGGTCAGGTCCCTGTAACTGGGCCCCTGTAACCGGGTCAGGTCCCTGTAACCGGGTCCCTGTAACTGGGCCCCTCTAACCGGGACAGGCCCCTGTAACCGGGCCCCTGCCGGGGACAGCACTGCAGCATCTCAGTTTTCATCTCCCACCCCTCGCCATTTCCTGGAGGAAGCTCCGAGACTTCAACCAACTCCACTTTCCTGCTTCCCAACTTGGCATCATCTTACTCATTAATTATAATTATAAAATCAAAAGATGGTATAAAAATGAGGACAATGTATGACTTTAAAATGATGTATGCGTCTGCTGGCCCGACTGGCCTTTTTAACCACCCTCCCGCTCTGCTCCGCTCCTTGGACACCTCCCTTCGGCTGGGAATTTGCTCCTGTTCCCCCATCCTAACTTCGCCGTAAGTGACAGAAATCACAGTTGGTAGCAATTATAATCTCTCTCTGCATCGATAGAGCATTAACTTGATCAGTGACAGACAAGTGAGATCATTACTTCATTTCAAAATTTAGCTGGTGTTTCCTATATGTAAAGTAGTCGTGTAAACAAAGATACTTTTAACTTAATACACTTTCTCACCTCTACTCATTGGAATTCAGAACAATGAGAGGTGATCTTATTGAAATGTATAAGATTATGAGAGGGCTTGACAAGGTGGATGCAGCGAGGATGTTTCCACTGATAGGGGAGACTAGAACTAGAGGGCATTATCTTAGAATAAGGGGCCGCCCATTTAAAACTGAGATGAGAAGAAATTTCTTATCTCAGAGGGTTGTAAATCTGTGGAATTTTCTGCCTCAGATAGCTGTGGAAGCTGGAACATTGAATAAATTTAAGACAGAAATAGACAGTTGCTTCGACTATAAGGGGGTATGGGGAGCGGGCGGGAAAGTGGAGCTGAGTCCATGATCAGATTAGTCACAGAAGCATAGAAACATAGAAAATAGGTGCAGGAGTAGGCCATTTGGCCCTTCGAGCCTGCACCACCATTCAATAAGATCATGGCTGATCATTCACCTCAGTAGCCCATTCCTGCTTTCTCTCCATACCCCTTGATCCCTTTAGCCGCAAGGGCCATATCTAACTCCCTTTTGAATATATCTAATGAACTGGCCTCAACAACTTTCTTTGGCAGAGAATTCCACAGGTTAACAACTCTCTGAGTGAAGAACTTTCTCCTCATCTTGGTCCTAAGTGGCTTACCCCGTATCCTTAGACTGTGACCCCTGGTTCTGGACTTCCCCAACATCGGGAAAATTCTGCCTGCATCTAACCTGTCCAATCCTGTCAGAATTTTATATGTTTCTATGAGAGCCCCTCTCATTCTTCTAAATTCCATTGAATATAAGCCTAGTCGATCCAGTCTTTCTTCATATGTCAGTCCTGTCAACCCGGGAATCAGTCTGGTGAACCTTTGCTGCACGCCCTCAATAGCAAGAATGTCCTTCCTCAGATTAGAAGACCAAAACTGTGTACAATATTCAAGGTGTGGCCTCACCAAGGAGGTACAACTGTAGTAAGACCTCCCTGCTCCTATACTCAAATCCTCTCGCTATGAAGGCCAACATGCCATTTGCTGTCTTCACCGCCTGCTGTACCTGTATGCCAACTTTCAATGACTGATGTACCATGACACCCAGGTCTCGTTGCACCTCCCCTTTTACTAACCTGTCACCATTCAGATAATAATCTGCCTTCCTGTTTTTACCACATTTATCTACATTATACCGCATCTGCCATATATTTGCCCACTCACCTAACCTGTCCAAGTCACCCTGCAGCATCTTAGCATCCTCCTCACAGCTCACACTGCCACCCAGCTGAGTGTCATCTGCAAACTTGGAGATATTACACTCAATTCCTTCATCTAAATCATTAATGTATATTGTAAATAGCTGGGGTCCCAGTACTGAACCTTGCGGTAGTCCACTAGTCACTGCCTGCTATTCTGAAAAGGACCCGTTTATCCCGACTCTCTGCTTCCTGTCTGCCAACTAGTTCTCTATCCACATCCGTACATTACCCCCAATACCATGTGCTTTAATTTTGCACACTAATCTCTTGTGTGGGATCTTGTCAAAAGCCTTTTGAAAGTCGAGTGAAGACTTAGTCATATTCAGGTGAATTTATAATGGGGAACAAAAAAATGGCAGACCAGTTGAACAAATACTTTGGTTCTGTCTTCACTAAGGAAGACACAAATAACCTTCCGGAAGAACTAGGGAACAGAGGGTCTAGTGAGAAGGAGGAACTGAAGGATATCCTTATTAGGCGGGAAATTGTGTTAGGGAAATTGATGGGATTGAAGGCCGATAAATCCCCGGGGCCTGATAATCTGAATCCCAGAGTACTTAAGGAAGTGACCCTAGAAATAGCGGATGCATTGGTGATCATTTTCCAACAGTCTATCGACTCTGGATCAGTTCTGATGGACTGGAGGGTAGCTAATGTAACTTCACTTTTTAAAAAGGGAGGGAGAGAGAAAACGGGAAATTATAGACTGGCTAGCCTGACATCAGTAGTGGGGAAAATGTTGGAATTAATTATTAAGGATGAAATAACAGCGTATTTGGAAAGCAGTGACAGGATCGGTCCAAGTCAATATGGATTTATGAAAGGGAAATCATGCTTGACAAATCTTCTGGAATTTTTTGAGGATGTAACTAGTAGAGTGGACAAGGGAGAACCAGTGGATGTGGTATATTTGGACTTTCAAAAGGATTTTGACAAGCTCCCACACAAGAGATTGGTGTGCAAAATTAAAGCACATGGTATTGGGGTTAATGTACTGACGTGGATAGAGGACTGGTTGGCAGACAGGAAACAGAGTCAGGATAAACAGGTCCTTTTCAGAATGGCAGGCAGTGACTAGTGGGGTGCCGCAGGGCTCAGTGCTGGAACCCCAGCTATTTACAATATACATTAATAATTTGGATGAAGGAATTGAGTGTAATATCTCCAAGTTTGCAGATGACACTAAACTGGGTGGCGCTGTGAGCTGTGTGGAGGATGCTAAGAGGCTGCAGGGTGACTTGGACAGGTTAGGTGAGTGGGCAAATGCATGGCAGATGCAGTATAATGTAGATAAATGTGAGGTTATCCACTTTGGGGACAAAAACATGAAGGCAGAATATTATCTGAATGGCGGCAGATTAGGAAAAGGGGAGGTGCAATGAGACCTGGGTGTCATGGTACACCAGTTATTGAAAGTTGGCATGCAGGTACAACAGGCGGTGAAGAAGGCAAATGGTCGGCCTTCATAGCTAGGGGTTTTGAGTATAGGAGCAGGGAGGTTTTATGGCAATTGTACAAAGCCTTGGTGAGGCCTCACCTGGAATATTGTGTTCAGTTTTGGTTTCCTAATCTGAGGAAGGACGTTCTTGCTATTGAGGGAATGCAGCGAAGGTTCACCAGACTGATTCCCGGGATGGCAGGACTGACATATGAGGAGAGACTGGATCGACTAGGCCTGTATTCACTGGAGTTTAGAAGCATGAGAGGGGATCGCATAGAAACATATAAAATTCTGACGGGATTGGACAGGTTAGATGCAGGAAGAATGTTCCCGATGTTGGGGAAGTCCAGAACTAGGGGACATAGTCTAAGGATGAGGGGTAAGCCATTTACGACTGAGATGAGGAGAACCTTCTTCATTCAGAGAGTTGCTAACTTGTGGAATTCCCTATCGCAGAGAGATGTTGATGCCAGTTCATTGGATATATTCAAGAGGGAGTTAGGTATGGCCCTTGTGGCTAAAGGGATCAAGGGGTATGGAGAAAAAGCAGGAAAGGGGTACAGAGATGAATAAGCAGCCATGATATTGAATGGTGGTGCAAGCTCGAAAGGCCGAATGGCCTATTCCTGCACCTATTTTCTATGTTTCTAAGTACACCACATCCACTGGCTCCCCCTTGTCAACTCTACTCGTTAAAAAATTCTAGATTTGGCAAGCATGATTTCCTTTTCATAAATCCATGCTGACTTGGACCGATCCTGTCACTGCTTTCCAAATGCGTTGCTATTACATCTTTAATAATTGATTCCAACATTTTCCCCACCACCGATGTCAGGCTGACCGGTCTATAATTCCGTTTTCTCTCCCTCCTTTTTTAAAAAGTGGTGTTACATTAGCTACCCTCCAGTCCATAGGAACTGATCCAGAGTCTATAGAATGTTGGAAAATGACCACCAATGCATCCACTATTTCTAGGGCCACTCCTTAAGTACTCTGGGGTGCAGACTATTAGGCCTTGGGGATTTATCGGCCTTCAATCCCATCAATTTCCCTAACACAATTTCCTGACTAATAAGGATTTCCTTTAGTTCCTCCTTCTCTCTAGACCCTCGGTCCCCTAGTATTTCCGGAAGGTTATTTGTGTCTTCCTCAGTGAAGACAGAACCAAAGTATTTGTTCAATTGGTCTGCCATTTTTTTGTTCTCCATTATAAATTCACCTGATTCTGACTGTAAAGGACCAACATTTGTCTTCACTAATCTTTTTCTCTTCACGTACCTGTAGAAGCTTTTGCAGTCAGTTCTTATGTTTCCTGCAAGCTTACTCTCATATTCTATTTTCCCCCTCTTAATTAAACCCTTTGTCCTCCTCTGCTGAATTCTAAATTTCTCCCAGTCCTCAGGTTTGCTGCTTTTTTTGGCCAATTTATATGCCTCTTCCTTGGATTTAACACTATCCCTAATTTCCCTTGTTAGCCACGGTTGAGCCACCTTCCCCCTTTTATTTTTACTCCAGACAGGGATGTACAATTGTTGAAGTTCATCCATGTGATCTTTAAATGTCTGCCATTGCCTATCCACCATCAACCCTTGAAGTATCATTCGCCAGTCTATCCTAGCCAATTCACGTCTCATACCGTCGAAGTTAACTTTCTTTAAATTCAGGACTCTAGTCTCTGAATTAACTGTGTCACTCTCCATCTTAATGAAGAATTCTACCATATTATGGTCAATCTTTTCCAAGGGGCCTCGCACAACAAGATTGCTAATTAATCCTCTCTCATTACACAACAACCAGTCTAGGATGGCCAACTCTCTAGTTGGTTCCTCGGCATATTGGTCTGGAAAACCATGATCTTATTGAATGGCGGAGCAGGCTCGAGGGGCCGTATGGCCTACTCCTGTTCCAATTTTTATGTTTTTACGTTCTTATTAAGACTCAAAATATAATTTAATGGATAAATTTAATCCTGTTGTGAAATATATAGAGATATAGAGATTAAAATGAAAAAGGAGGCTTATAAGAACATAAGAAATAGGAGCAGGAGTAGGCCATACAGCCCCTCGAGCCTGCTCTGCCATTCAATAAGATCATGGCTGATCCGATCATGGACTCAGCTCCACTTCACTGCCCGCTCCCCATAACCCCTTATCCCCTTATCGTTTAAGAAACTGTCAATTTCTGCCTTAAATTTATTCAATGTCCCAGCTTCCACAGCTCTCTGAGGCAGCGAATTCCACAGATTTACAACCCTCTGAGAGCAGAAATTTCTCCTCATCTCAGTTTTAAATGGGCGGCCCCTTATTCTAAGATCATGCCCTCTAGTTCTCGTCTCCCCCATCAGTGGAAACATCTTCTCTGCATCCACCTTGTCAAGCCCACTGATAATCTTATACGTTTCGATAAGATCACCTCCCAATCTTCTGAATTCCAATGAGTAGAGGCCCAACCTATTCAACCTTTCATCATACGTCAACCCCTCATCCCCAGAATCAACCTAGTGAACCTTCTCTTAACTGCCTCCAAAGCAAGTATATCCTTTCGTAAATATGGAAACCAAAACTGTATGCAGCATTCCAGGTGTGGCCTCACCAATATCCTGTATAACTGTAGCAAGACTTCCCTGCTTTTATACTCCATCCCCTTTGCAATAAAGGCCAAGATTCCATTGGCCTTCCTGATCACTTGATGTACCTGCATACTATCCTTTTATGTTTCATGCACAAGTACCCCCAGGTGCCGCTGTACAGCAGCACTTTGCAATCTTTCTCCATTTAAATAAAAACTTGCTCTTTGATTTTTTCTGCCAAAGTGCATGACCTCACACTTTCCAACATTATACTCCATCTGCCAAATTTTTGCCCACTCACTTAGCCTGTCTATGTCCTTTTGCAGATTTTTTGTATCCTCCTCACACATTGCTTTTTCTCCCATCTTTGTATCGTCAGCAAACTTGGCTACATTACACTCAGTCCCTTCTTCCAGCTGGTAAATAGTTGGGGTCCCAGCACTGATCCCTGTGGCACCACAGTAGTTACTGGTTGCCAACCAGAGAATGAACCATTTATCCCGACTTCTGTTAGTTAGCCAATGCTCTATCCATGCTAATACATTGCCCCCAAACCCCCCCGTGAACTTTTATCTTGTACAGTAACCTTTTATGTGGCACCTTGTCAAATGCCTTCTGGAAGTCCAAATACACCACATCCACTGGTTCCCCTCTATCCACCCTGTTCGTTACATCTTCAAAGAATTCCAGCAAATTTGTCAAACATGACTTCCCCTTCATAAATCCATGCTGACTCTGCCTGACCGAATTTTGCTTTTCCAAATGCCCTGCTACTGCTTCTTTAATAATGGACTCCAACATTTTCCCAACCACAGATGTTAGGCTAACTGGTCTATAGTGTTGTGCTTTTTGTCTGCCTCCTTTTTTAAATAGGGGCGTTACATTTGCAGTTTTCCAATCTGCTGGGACCTTCCAAGAATCCAGGGAATTTTGGTAAATTACAACCAATGCATCCACAATCCCTGCCGCTTCTTCTCTTAAGACCCTAGGATGCAAGCCATCAGGTCCAGGGGATTTATCTGCCTTTAGCCCCATTATCTTACTGAGTACCACCTCCTTAGTGGTTGCGATTGTGTTAAGTTCCTCCCCCGTATATCCCCTTGACTATCCACTGTTGGGATATTGTTAGTGTCCTCTACCGTAAAGACTGATACAAAATATTTGTTTAGAGTTCTGCCATCTCCATGTTCCCCATTACTAATTCCAAGGTCTTGTCTTCTAAGGGACCAACATTTACTTTAGCCACTCTTTTCTTTTTTATATACCTATAGAAACTCTTGCTATGTTTTTATATTTTGTGCTAGTTTACTTTCATAGTCTATCTTCCCTTTCTTAACCATTTTTACCTGTGGTATTATATTGTCTATCCTTTAATGGCCCTATTCCCATCCCAAATTGATTTTTTTTATTGATGTGCCTCTAAAATATTTTACTCTTTTGTTTTCTGTTCCTTGATAATTTAATTTCATAGTTCCTCTTTGCCTTCCTAATTTTTTTTTGTGACTTCTGTCCTAATCTTTTTGTATTCTCCCTTATCATGCACTCCCCTCTGTCTATGTACTCAGTGTATGCCTCTTTCGTTGCCCTCAATTGTTCCCTTATGGCTTTATGCATCCATAGAGTCTCATCAGTGTTTAGTTTGGTCTTTCCGTTTAGTGGAATGAATTGTTCCTGCACTCTGTTGAACACCATTTTAAATAGAAACATAGAAAATAGGTGCAGGAGCAGGCCTTTCGGCCCTTCGAACCTGCACCATCATTCAATGAGATCATGGCTGATCATCAGCTCAGTACCCCTTTCCTGCTTTCTCTCCATACCCCTTGATCCCTTTAGTCGTAAGGTCCATATCTAACTCCCACTTGAATATATCCAATGAATTGGCATCAACAACTCTCTGCTGTAGGATATACCACAGATTAACAACTCTCTGAATGAAGACCTTTCTCCTCATCTCAGTCCTAAATGGCCTACCCCTTATCCTAAGACTGTGACCCCTGGTTCTGGACTTCCCCAACATCGGGAACATTCTACCCGCATCTAACCTGTCCAGTCCCGTCAGAATCTTATACGTTTCTATGAGATCCCCTCTCATCCTTCCAAAATCCAGTGAATACAGGCCCAGTCGATCCAGTCTCGCCTCATATAACAGTCCTGCCATCCCAGGGATCAGTCTGGTGAACCTTCGCTGCACTCACTCAATAGCAAGAATGTCCTTTCTCAGATTAGGAGACCAAAACTGAACACAATAGTCCAGATGAGGCCTCACCAAGCCCCTGTACAACTGTAGTAAGACCTCCTTGCTCCTATACTCAAATCCCCTAGCTTTGAAGGCCAACATACCATTTGCCTTCTTCACTGTCTGCTGTAGCTGCATGCCAACTTTCAATGACTGATGAACCATGACACCCAGGTCTCATTGCACCCCCCCTTTTCCTAATCTGCCGCCATTCAGATAATATTCTGCTTTGTGATTTTGCCCCCAAAGTGGATAACCTCACATTTATCTACATTATACTGCATCTGCCATGCATTTGCCCACTTACCTAACCTGTCCAAGTCACCCTGCAGCCTCTTAGCATCCTCCTCACAGCTCACACTGCCACCCAGTTTAGTGTCATCTGCAAACTTGGAGATATTACACTCAATTCCTTTATCTAAATCTTTGATGTATATTGTAAATAGCTGGAGTTCCAGCACTGAGCCCTGTAGCACTCCACTAGTCACTGCCTGCCATTCTGAAAAGGACCCATTTATCCCAACTCTCTGCTTCCTGTCTGCCAATCAGTTCTCTATCCACTTCAATATATTACCCCCAATACCATGTGCTTTAATTTTGCACACCAATCTCTCGTGTGGGACCTTGTCACAAGCCTTATGTTTGTCTTCACTAATCTTTTTCTCTTCACATATCTATAGAAGCTTTTGCAGTCAGTTTTTATATTCCCAGCAAGACAAATACACCACATCCACTGGTTCTCCCCAGTCCACTCGACGAGTTACATCCTCAAAAAATTCTAGAAGATTTGTCAAGAATGATTTTCCTTTCATAAATCCATGCTGACTTGGACCGATCCTGTCACTGCTTTCTAAATATGATGTTTTTTTCTCCTTAATAATTTATTCCAACATTTCCCCACCACTGATGTCAGGCTAACCGGTCTATAATTCCCCGTTTTCTCTCTCCCTCCTTTCTTCAAAAGTGGTGTTACATTAGGTACCCTCCAGTCCTGAGGAACTGATCCAGAGTCGATAGACTGTTGGAAAATAATCATGAATGCATCCACTATTTCTAGGGCCACTTTCTGAAGTACTCTGGGATGCAGACTATCAGGCCCTGGGGATTTATCGGCCTTCAATCCCATCAATTTCCCTAACACAATTTCCTGCCTAATAAGGATTTCCTTCAGTTCCCCTTTCTCTCGAGACCCTCGATCCCCGAGTATTTCCGTAAGGTTATTTGTGTCTTCCTTCGTGAAGATAGAACCAAAGTATTTGTTCAACAGGTCTGCCATTTCTTTGTTCCTCATTATAAATTCACCTGAATCTGACTGCAAGGGACCTACATTTGTCTTCACTAATCTTTTTCTCTTCACATATCTATAGAAGCTTTTGCAGTCAGTTTTTATGTTCCCGGCAAACTTCCTCTCATACTCTATTTTCCCCCTCCTAATTAAACCCTTTGTACTCCTCTGCTGAATTCTAAATTTCTCCCAGTCCTCAGGTTTTCTGCTTTTTCTGGCCAATTTAGATGCCTCTTCCTTGGATTTAACACTATCATAGAAACATAGAAAATAGGTGCGGGAGTAGGCCATTCGGCCCTTCTAGCCTGCACCACCATTCAATGAGTTCATGGCTGAACATGCAACTTCAGTATCCCATTCCTGCTTTCTCGCCATACCCCTTGATCCCCCTAGTAGTAAGGACTTCATCGAACTCCTTTTTGAATATATTTAGTGAATTGGCCTCAACAAATTTCTGTGGTAGAGAATTCCACAGGTTCACCACTCTCTGGGTGAAGAAGTTTCTCCTCATCTCGGTCCTAAATGGCTTACCCCTTATCCTTAGACTGTGTCCCCTGGTTCTGGACTTCCACAACATTGGGAACATTCTTCCTGCATCTAACCTGTCTAACCCCGTCAGAATTTTAAACGTTTCTATGAGGTCCCCTCTCATTCTTCTGTACTCCAGTGAATACAAGCCCAGTTGATCCAGTCTTTCTTGATAGGTCAGTACCGCCATCCCGGGAATCAGTCTGGTGAACCTTCGCTGCACTCCCTCAATAGCAAGAATGTCCTTCCTCAGGTTAGGAGACCAAAACTGTACACAATACTCCAGGTGTGGCCTCACCAAGGCCCTGTACAACTGTAGCAACACCTCCCTGCCCCTGTACTCAAATCCCCTCGCTATGAAGGCCAACATGCCATTTGCTTTCTTAACCGCCTGCTGTACCTGCATGCCAACCTTCAATGACTGATGTACCATGACACCCAGGTCTCGTTGCACCTCCCCTTTTCCTAATCTGTCACCATTCAGATAATAGTCTGTCTCTCTGTTTTTACCACCAAAGTGTATAACCTCACATTTATCCACATTATACTTCATCTGCCATGCATTTGCCCACTCACCTAACCTATCCAAGTCGCTCTGCAGCCTCATAGCATCCTCCTTGCAGCTCACACTGCCACCCAACTTAGTGTCATCCGCAAATTTGGAGATACTACATTTAATCCCCTCGTCTAAATCATTAATGTACAGTGTAAACAGCTGGGGCCCCAGCACAGAACCTTGCAGTACCCCACTAGTCACTGCCTGCCATTCTGAAAAGTCCCCATTTACTCCTACTCTTTGCTTCCTGTCTGACAACCAGTTCTCAATCCACTTCAGCACACTACCCCCAATCCCATGTGCTTTAACTTTGCACATTAATCTCTTGTGTGGGACCTTGTCGAAAGCCTTCTGAAAGTCCAAATATACCACCAACTGGTTCTCCCTTGTTCACTCTACTGGAAACATCCTCAAAAAATTCCAGAAGATTTGTCAAGCATGATTTCCCTTTCACAAATCCATGCTGACTTGGACCTATCATGTCACCTCTTTTCAAATGCACTGCTATGACATCCTTAATAATTGATTCCATCATTTTACCCACTACCGATGTCAGGCTGACCGGTCTATAATTCCCTGTTTTCTCTCTCCCTCCTTCTTTAAAAAGTGGGGTTACATTGGCTACCCTCCACTCCATAGGAACTGATCCAGAGTCTATGGAATGTTGGAAAATGACTGTCAATGCATCCGCTATTTCCAAGGCCACCTCCTTAAGTACTCTGGGATGCAGTCCATCAGGCCCTGGGGATTTATCGGCCTTCAATCCCATCAATTTCCCCAACACAATTTCCCGATGAATAAAGATTTCCCTCAGTTCCTCCTCCTTACTAGACCCTCTGACCACTTTTATATCCGGAAGGTTGTTTGTGTCCTCCTTAGTGAATACCGAACCAAAGCACTTGTTCAATTGGTCCGCCATTTCTTTGTTCCCCGTTATGACTTCCCCTGATTCTGACTGCAGGGGACTTATGTTTGTCTTTACTAACCTTTTTCTCTTTACATATCTATAGAAACCTTTGCAATCCGTCTTAATGTTCCCTGCAAGCTTCTTCTCGTACTCCATTTTCCCTGCCCTAATCAAACCCTATGTCCTCCTCTGCTGAGTTCTAAATTTCTCCCAGTCCCCGGGTTCGCTGCTATTTCTGGCCAATTTGTATGCCACTTCCTTGGCTTTAATACTATCCCTGCTTTCCCTTGATAGCCACGGTTGAGCCACCTTCCCTTTTTTATTTTTACGCCAGACAGGAATGTACAATTGTTGTAGTTCATGCATGCGGTCTCTAAATGTCTGCCATTGCCCATCCACAGTCAACCCCTTCAGTATCATTCGCCAATCTATCCTAGCCAATTCACGCCTCATACCTTCAAAGTTAGCCTTCTTTAAGTTCTGGACCATGGTCTCTGAGTTAACTGTTTCATTCTCCATCCTAATGCAGAATTCCACCATATTATGGTCACTCTTCCCCAAGGGGCCTCTCACAATGAGATTGCTAATTAATCCTCTCTCATTACACAACACCCAGTCTAAGATGGCCTCCCCCCTAGTTGGTTCCTCGACATATTGGTCTAGAAAACCATCCCTTATGCACTCCAGGAAATCCTCCTCCACCATATTGCTTCCAGTTTGGTTAGCCCAATCTATGTGCATATTAAAGTCACCCATTATAACTGCTACACCTTTATTGCATGCACCCCTAATTTCCTGTTTGATGCCATCCCCAACATCACTACTACTGTTTGGAGGTCTGTATCCCTAATTTCCCTTGTTAGCCATGGTTGAGCCTCCTTCCCCGTTTTATTTTTACTTCAGACAGGGATGTACAATTGTTGAATTTCATCCATGTGATCTTTAAATGTTTGCCATTGCCTATCCACCGTCAACCCTTTAAGTATCATTCGCCAGTATATTCTAGCCAATTCACGTCTCATACCATCGAATTTACCTTTCCCTAAGTTCAGGACCCTAGTCTCTGAATTAACTGTGTCACTCTCCATCTTAATAAAGAATTCTACCATATTGTGGTCACTCTTGCCCAAGGGGCCTCGCACAACAAGATTGCTAATTAGGCCTTTCTCATTAAACAACACCCAGTCTAGGATGGCCAGCCCTCTAGTTGGTTCCTCGACATATTTCCTCGCAAATGTAAAGTCCTGACCCTGCAGTACAGACTTACATGAGGCACATGCTGAAATCAAGGTCACTCAGGACTTGCACCTTTATTTCACAGCTCTGGAATGCCACACTTGCTTGAGACCTGCCTTTATATGCCTCTGTGGGACAGGTGTGCAGTGTCTCCTGCAAGTGCACCCCTGGTGGTAAAGTATGCTTGTGGCTACAGGTCATATCTAATTACAGTCATGTATAGCATGGTAAGATGCAGTTATATACAGTAGTGTGAGATACATGACATCATCCTCCCCCAAGGTCTTATTGTCTTTATAAATTCAGTCTCTCAGGTGGTCTACGCTCTCACATGGAGCATCTTAGTTGTGTTTCATTCCTTGCCTTGGTGTCTGTTTTTCTTTCGGTGTGATTGCTGGTATCTTGCCTGGACTGTCTGTTTCGTTCAGTATGATTGCTGGTATCTCACCTGGGCTGTCTGTTGAGACTGCCCTTTCCTCAGGTTGTTCCCTCTGTCTGTCCACCAGGTGTGGTGTGAGTTCCACATTGTAGTCTGCCTCTGGTTCTGCAGTGTTGTTGGTGAATCTACTTTTTCCTTGGTCTACATGCCTCTGGCAGGTTTGGCCATTGTCCATTTGTACAACCAGTAACCTGTTTCCTTCCTTGCCTGTTACTGTCCCTGCAAGCCATTTGGGACCCCTGCCATAGTTTAGCACAAACACTTTGTCCCCTATCTCATTCCACCTCCCCCTCGAATTTCGGTCATGGTACTCAGTTAGCTTCCGGCGCTTTGCCTCGACAATTTCATGCATGTCTGGGAGGATTAATGAGAGCCTTGTCTTTAAGGTCCGTTTCATCAATAGTTGCACGGGGGGAACCCCAGTCAATGAATGCGGACGAGATCTGTATGCCAGGAGCAGTCGCGACAGGCTGCTCTGCAGCGTGGGACCTTGGATTTTAAGAATGCCTTGTTTAATGATTTGCACTGCTCGCTCCGCCTGGCTTGAATGGTGCCGTTTTAACATGATTTATGCCGTGGTCAACTATAAAATCTTGGAATTCTGCGCTGGTGAAGCACGGACCATTATCACTGACCAATATGTCAGGAATTCCGTGCATTGCAAACATAGTACTAAGACTCTCCACAGTGGTGGAGGTGGTGCTCGAGTTTAAAATGGTGCATTCGATCCACTTTGAGAATGCATCGACGACTACGGGGAACATTTTGCCCATGAATGGGCCCGCATAGTCTACGTGCACCCGCGACCACGGTTTGGTGGGCCAGGGCCAGGGGCTCAAGGGGGCCTCCCTGGGGGTATTGCTGAGTTGGGCACAAATGGTGCACCGTTGGACGCAGAGCTCCAAGTCCGCGTCAATGCCAGGCCACCACATGTGGGATCTGGCTATGGCCTTCATGAGAACGATCCCCGGTTGCTCGCGGTGGAGCTCCCGGACAAACGCCTCTCTGCCTCGCAAAGGCATGGCTACTCGGCTGCCCCACATCAGGCAGTCTGCCTGTAGTGATAGTTCATGCATGCGCTTATGGAAAGGTTTGATCTCCTCGGGCAGGCATTGCTAGCCTCTGCCCAGTCACCAGTTAAAACACATCTTTTGACTAAGGATAACGTGGGGTCGCTGGTCGTCCAGGCTCTGATTTGGCGAGCCATCACGGGCGAACCTGTGGACTCAAAGGCATTGATTGCCGTGACCATCTCACAGTCCTGTTCGTCGGACCCTTCCGTGGTCGCCAGGGGTAGCCTGCTAAGCGCGTCGGCACAGTTGTCTGTGCCTTATTGTGTAGTTGTAAGACGCCAGCATGAGTGCCCACCGTTGGATGCGCGCCGAGGCGTTGGCGTTTATTGCCTTGCTCTCGGATAGCAGGGACGTGAGGGGTTTATGGTCGGTTTCTAACGCGAACTTGGCCCCGAAAAGGTATTGGTGCATCTTTTTGACACCGTACACGCACGCGAGCGCCTCCTTCTCCACCATACTGTACCCGCGCTCCGCCCGAGAAAGTGATCTGGAGCAATAAGCAATGGGTTGTAATTTACCCGCACCATTGACATGCTGTAAAACGCACCCGATCCCGTATGCTGACGCATTACATGTAAGAACTAACTTTTTACCTGGGTCAAAAAAAGTCAAAACACTGTCGGAACATAGAAGGTTGCGTGCCTTATTGAAGGTGCGTTCCTCGCCTGGGCTGTCTGTTGGGATTGCCCTTTCCTCAGGTTGTTCCCTCTGTCTGTCCACCAGGTGTGGTGCGAGTTCCACATTGTAGTCTGCCTCTGGTTATGCAGTGCTGTTGGTAAATCTGCTTTTGACTTGGTCTACATGCCTCCGGTAGGTTTTGCCATTGTCCATTTGTACGACCAGTAGCCTGCTTCCTTCCTTGCCCGTTACTGTCCCTGCAAGCCATTTGGGACCCCTGCCATAGTTTAGTACAAACACGTTGACCCCTATCTCATTCCATCTCCCCCTCGAATTTCTGTCATGGTACTCAGTCAGCTTACGGCGCTTTGCCTCAACGATTTCGTGCATGTCTGGGAGAGAGAAAACAGGGAATTATAGACCGGTCAGCCTGACATCGGTAGTGGGTAAAATGATGGAATCAATTATTAAGGATGTCATAGCAGCGCATTTGGAAAAAGGTGACATGATAGGTCCAAGTCAGCATGGATTTGTGAAAGGGAAATCATGCTTGACAAATCTTCTGGAATTTTTTGAGGATGTTTCCAGTAAAGTGGACAAGGGAGAACCAGTTGATGTGGTATATTTGGACTTTCAGAAGGCTTTCGACAAGGCCCCACACAAGAGATTAATGTGCAAAGTTAAAGCACATGGGATTGGGGCTAGTGTGCTGACGTGGATTGAGAACTGGTTGTCAGACAGGAAGCAAAGAGTAGGAGTAAATGGGTACTCTTCAGAATGGCAGGCAGTGACTAGTGGGGTACCGCAAGGTTCTGTGCTGGGACCCCAGCTGTTTACATTGTACATTAATGATTTAGACGAGGGGATTAAATGTAGTATCTCCAAATTTGGGGATGATACTAAGTTGGATGGCAGTGTGAGCTGCGAGGAGGATGCTATGAGGCTGCAGAGTGACTTGGATAGGTTAGGTGAGTGGGCAAATGCATGGCAGATGAAGTATAATGTGGATAAATGTGAGGTTATCCACTTTGGTGGTAAAAACAGAGAGACAGACTATTATCTGAATGGTGACAGATTAGGAAAAGGGGAGGTGCAACGAGACCTGGGTGTCATGGTACATCAGTCATTGAAGGTTGGCATGCAGGTACAGCAGGCGGTTAAGAAAGCTAATGGCATGTTGGCCTTCATAGCGAGGGGATTTGAGTACAGGGGCAGGGAGGTGTTGCTACAGTTGTACAGGGCCTTGGTGAGGCCACACCTGGAGTATTGTGTACAGTTTTGGTCTCCTAACTTGAGGAAGGACATTCTTGCTATTGAAGGGAGTGCAGCGAAGATTCACCAGACTGATTCCCGGGATGATGGGACTGACCTATCAAGAAAGACTGGATCAACTGGGTTTGTATTCACTGGAGTTCAGAAGAATGAGAGGGGACCTCATAGAAACGTTTAAAATTATGACAGGTTTAGACAGGTTAGATGCAGGAAGAATGTTCCCAATGTTGGGGAAGTCCAGAACCAGGGGTCACAGTCTAAGGATAAGGGGTAAGCCATTTAGGACCGAGATGAGGAGAAACTTCTTCACCCAGAGAGTGGTGAACCTGTGGAATTCTCTACCACAGAAAGTAGTTGAGGCCAATTCACTAAATATATTCAAAAGGGAGTTAGATGAAGTCCTTACTACTCGGGGGATCAAGGGGTATGGCGAGAAAGCAGGAAGAGGATACTGAAGTTTCATGTTCAGCCATGAACTCATTGAATGGCGGTGCAGGCTAGAAGGGCTGAATGGCCTACTCCTGCACCTATTTTCGATGTTTCTATGTTTCTATGATTAATGAGAGCCTTGTTTTGAAAGTCCTTTTCATCAACAGTTGCACGGGGGGGGATCCCAGTCAGTGAGTGCGGACGAGATCTGTATGCCAACAGCAGTCACGACAGGCGACCCTGCAGTGTGGGACCTTGGATTTTAAGCATGCCTTGTTTGATGATTTGTACTGCTCTCTCTGCCTGGCCGTTGGAGGCTGGCTTGAATGGTGCCGTCTTGACGTGATTTATGCCGTGGTCAATTATAAAGTCTTGGAATTCTGCGCTGGTGAAGCACGGACCATTGTCACTGACCAATATGTCAGGGATTCTGTGCATTGCAAACATGGTTGAGAGGCTCTGCACAGTGGTGGAGGTTGTGCTCGAGTTTAAAATGGTGCATTCGATCCACTTTGAAAATGCATCTACAACTACGAGGAACATTTTGCCCATGAATGGGCCCGCATAGTCTACGTGCACCCGCGACCACGGTTTGGTAGGCCAGGGCCAGGGGCTCAGTGGTGCCTCCCTGGGGGCATTGCTGAGTTGGGCACAAATGCTGCACTTCGGACGCAGAGCTCCAAGTCCACGTCAATACCAGGCCACCAGATGTGGGATCTGGCTATGGCCTTCATGAGAACGATCCCCGGGTGCTCGCGGTGGAGCTCCCGGACAAATGCCTCTCTGCCTCGCAGAGGCATGACTACTCGGCTGCTCCACATCAGGCAGTCTGCTTGTAGTGATAGCTCATGCATGCGCCTGAGAAAGGGTTTTAATTCCTCGGGGCAGGCATCGCGAGCCTCTGCCCAGTCACCGGTTAGGACACATCTTTTTACTAAGGATAACGTGGGGTCGCTGGCCGTCCAGGCTCTGATTTGGCGAGCAGTCATGGGCGAACCTGTGGACTCAAAGGCATTGATTGCCATGACTATCTCACAGTCCTGTTCGTCAGACCCTTCCGTGGTCGCCAGGGGTAGCCTGCTGAGCGCGTCGGCACTGTTGTCTGTGCCTGGTCTGTGCCTTATGGTATAGTCGTAGGACGCCAGCATGAGTTGAATTCACGCTGAGGCATTGGCGTTTATTGCCTTGCTCTCGGATAGGAGGGATGTGAGGGGCTTGTGGTCGGTTTCTAACGCGAACTTGGCCTCGAAAAGGTATTGGTGCATCTTTTTGACACCATACACGCACGCGAGCGCCTCCTTCTCTACCATTCCGTACCCGCGCTCCGCCCGCGAAAGTGACCTGGAGGCATAAGCTATGGGTTGTAATTTGCCCGCACTATTGACATGTTGCAAAACGCACCCGACCCCATACGCTGACACATCGCATGTGAGAACTAGCTTTTTACCTGGGCAAAGAAAGTCAAAACACTGTTGGAACACAGAAGGTTGCGTGCCTTATTGAAGGCGCGTTCCTGGGCGTCACCCCAAAACCAATCGCACCCTTTTCTGAGTAGCACGTGGAGAGGCTCCAGCAGCGTGCTCAAGTTCTGCATAAAGTTCCCAAAGTAATTTAGTAGCCCGAGAAAGGCATGTAGTTCCGAGACATTCCGGAGCCTGGGTGCCAGACGAATTGCCTTGGTTTTGGATTCTGTTGGGCGGATTCCATCAGCGGCAATCCTTCTGCCCAAAAATTCAACCTCGGGCGCGAGAAACAGACACTTGGATTTCTTAACTCTTCGGCCGACCTGATCCAACCGCTTTAGTACTTCCTCCAAGTTGCGGAGCTGGGAGTCGGTGTCCCTGCCCGTGATGAGTATTGTCATCTTAAAACACAACCGTACCCGGGATGGACTTGAGCAGACTCTCCATGTTGTGCTGGAATATAGCAGCTGTCGACCTGATGCCGAATGGGCATCGATTATACGTGAAAAGGCCTCGATGTGTGTTGATGGTGGTGAGTAGCTTAGGCTCTTCGGTCAGTTCTTGCGTCATATACGCAGATGTGAGATCTAGTTTCGAGAAAGGTTTTCCTCCAGCCAATGTGGCAAATAGGTCTTCTGCTCTGGGCAGCGGGTATTGGTCCTGTAGGGAGACTCTGTTTATGGTAGATTTGTAATCCCCACAGTACGGATCCATCAGGCTTCATGACGGGGACGATGGGACTTGCCCAGTCGCTAAATTCCACGGGTGAGATAATGCCTTCCCGCAGAAGCCAGTCCAGTTCATGTTCAATCTTTTCCCTCATCACATAAGGCACAGCTCTAGCCTTGTGATGGACCGGTCTAGCATTCTGTGATGATGTAGATTTTAACTTTAACCCCTTGAAGGTGCCCACACCTGGCTGAAAGAGATGTTCAAATCGACTTAGAACTGTTGAGCAGGAGGTCCGTTCCTCTGACGACATGGCGTGAACATCGCCCCATTTCCAATTTAGTTTTGCCAGCCAGCTTCTCCCCAACAGTGCTGAGAGATCTCCGGGGACAATCGCAGGGGAAGTCGGTTCACCATCCCTTTGTGTGTGTGACTGAGAGCATGGCGCTGCCAAGGACTGGGACGATTTCTTTGATATATGTCCTTAGTTTGATGTCGACCCTTGTGAGTTTTGATCTGTTGCTTTTGTGCGGCCACAGCTGTTTAAATTGTTGGATGCTCATGAGAGATTGACTCGCTCCCATGTCCAGTTCCATGTCGATGGGTATCCCGTTGAGTAGGACCCTCATCATTATTGGAAGCGTCTTGTTGTAAGAACAGTCGACATTGATCGTGTTGACCCGCTGTACCTCGGTGTCCCGGGCACTGTCCCCACCGTCTTCTGGTCCGCTTTCCGACCCTTCCGATTCGTATACCAGCCGAGCTACTGTTTTTCTGCACATGCGGGCCAGATGCCCTGTATAGTTGCAGTTTCTGCAAACGGCATGCTGAAATCGACACCCCCTTGATGAGTGCCTTCCCCCACATCTCCAGCACAGACCGCTTCCATTGTTTCCAAAGGATGAGCTGCGTCTGGCTGATCTCTCTTGAGCTTCTCTCAGTTTGTAGCTGATTGCTCGCATTGTGGGTTGATGAGGTGTGAACGGCCGGTCATGTGGCCCTTGATGGCTTCTGGCACCACTGCCTGCTGTTGAAGGCCTGCTCTCCTGTCTTGGTCTGTGTGTGAGGGTAGCGGCTTGTTTCACGCTGTGAACCCCTTGTTCCGATGTTTCGTTAGTTGTCGTACCCGCAGTATAGATCAACCTCGTTTCTTCTTCTCCTGCCAAGAATGTCTGTGCGACCAGTGCTGCTGCCTCTAGGGTCAAGTTCTTGGTCTCTATGAGCTTTCGGAATATGCCTGCGTGGCCCATTCCTTCAATGAAAAAGTCTCTCAGTACTTCTCTCCTTAGTTCATCGGAGAACTCACATAAACTAGCCAGCGTCTGAAGTTCCGCCACAAAGTCGGGTATGCTCTGGCCCACACAGCGTCTGTAGTTGTAGAACCTGTGTCTGGCCATGTGTAGGCTGCTCGCTGGCTTCAGGTGGTCTCTCACCAGTGTGCTCAACTCTTCAAATGACTTGCTTGCTGGTTTCTTGGGTGCCAGCAGGTCCTTCAATAAGGCGTATGTTTTCGAGCCACTGCTGGTCAAGAGATGGGCTCTTCTCTTGTCTGCCTTATCGTCGCCCAACCAGTCTTTGGTTACAAAGCTTTGCTGGAGCCTTACTATAAAGCCCTCGCAATTATCTCCAGCATTGTATTTCTCATCTGAGCCGTTGGTCGCCATTCTGTGGATTCTGTGATCCCGTAACTCGTCGCCACTGTAAAGTCCTGACCCTACAATACAGACTTACATGAGGCATATGCTGAAGTCAAGGTCACTCAGGACCTGCACCTTTATTTCACAGCTCTGGAATGCCACACTTGCCTGAGACCTGCCTTTATATACCTGTGTGGGACAGGTGTGCAGTGTCTCCTGCAAGTGCACCCCTGGTGGTAAAGTATGCTTGTGGTTACAGGTCATATCTAGTTACAGTCATGTATAGCATGGTAAGATACAGTTATATACAGTAGTGTGAGATACATGACAGAAAACCATCCCTAATACACTCCAGGAAATCCTCCTCCACCGTATTGCTGCCAGTTTGGTTTGCCCAATCTATATTTAGATTGAAGTCGTCCATAATAACTGCTGTACCCTTATTGCACGCATCCCTAATTTCCTGTTTGATGCTGTCCCCAGCCTCACTGCTACTGTTTGGTGGTCTGTACACAACTCCCACTAGCGTTTTCTGCCCTTTGGTATTCCGCGGCTCTACCCATACCGATTCCACATCATCCAGGCTAATGTCCTTCCTTACTATTGTGTTACTTTCCTCTTTAACCAGCAACATTACCCCATCTCCTTTTCCTTTATGTCTATCCTTCCTGAATGTTGAATACCCCTGCATGTTGAGTTCCCAGCCTTGGTCACCCTGGGTGGCCAATTGTATCATATTCGTTAATAGCTGCCTGCGCAGTTAATTCATCCACCTTATTACAAATACTCCTCGCATTGAGGCACAGAGCCTTCAGGCTTGTCTTTTTAACACACTTTGCCCCTTTAGAATTTTGCTGTAATGTGGCCCTGTTTGATTTTTGCCTTGGGTTTCTCTGCCCTCCACTTTTACTTTTCTTCTTTCTATCTTTTGCTTCTGTCCCCATTCTACTTCCCTCTGTCTCCCTGCATAGATTCCCATCCCCTTGCCATATTAGTTTAACCCCTCCCCAACAGCACGAGCAAACACTCCCCCTAGGACATTGGTTCCGGTCCTGCCGAGGTGTAGACCGTCCGGTTCGTACTGGTCCCACCTCCCCCAGAACCGGCTCCAATGTCCCAGGAATTTGAATCCCTCCCTCTTTCACCATTCCTCAAGCCACATATTCATCTTAGCTATCCTGCAATTCCAACTCTGACTAGCACATGGCACTGGTAGCAATCCTGAGATTACTACCTTTGGGGTCCTACTTTTTAATTTAACTCCTAGCTCCCTAAATTCAGCTTGTAGAACCTCATCCCGTTTTCTTAGCAATATCCTTGGTACCTATATGCACCACGACAACTGGCTGTTTCCCATTGTGGTTCTACATCATGGTTTGCCAATATTGCTGCCCATTTTACTTTCCCAAGTTCTATCCTCAAAATCAGCTTTTCTCCCATCAATAACCCTGGTATTTGTCATACTTATGTCCTTCTCAATTATCATCTTAAAGTGTATTATATGATCACTATTGCCTAGATTTCCCCCGACTTGTCCTTCTCATCAGCTGTGGTTCATTCCCCATTACTAGATCCAATAGCGAATCCGCCCTTGTTGGGCTTTTTACATATTGGGTTAAAAAGGAGTCCTGTACATGTTTAACGTCTCATCTGAAAGATGTCACCTCTGACAGTGCAGCACTCCCACAGCACTGCAATGAAGTGTCAGTCTAGATTTTTGTCCTGAAGTCTCTGGAGTGGGTCTTGAAGCCACATCTTTCTGACAGAGGCAAAAGTGCTATGGGAGCCATGGAAGAAACGGTTTCCAGTGGCAGGCTATCGGTAACCAGGGGACACAGATTGAAGATAATTGGCAAAAGAAGCAGAGGTTAGATACAATCATCGAATCGTCACGAAACAGAAGGAGACCATTAGGCCCGTTGAGCCCGTGCTGGCTCTGTACAAGAGCATTTCAGCCAGTCCCACTCCCCCGCCCTTTCCCCATAGCCCTGAAAATGTTCTTCCTTCAGGTACTTATCCAATTCCCTTTTAAAAGCCATGATTGAGTCTGCCTCCACCACCCTATCAGGCCGTGCATTCCAGATCCTAACCACTCGCTGCGTAAAAAGGTTTTCCCTCGTGTCGCCTTTGGTTCTTCTGTCAATTGCCTTAAATCTGTGTCCTCCAGTTCTCGACCCTTCCACCAATGGGAACAGTTTCTCGCTATCTACTCTGTCCAGACCCCTCATGATTTTGAACACCTCGATCAAATCTCCTCTCAACCTTCTCTGCTCCAAGGAGAACAACCCCAGCTTCTCCGGCCTATCCACGTCACTGAAGTCCCTCATCCCCGGAACCATTCTCGTAAATCTTTTCTGCAGCTTTTCTAAGGCCTTCACATCCTTCACAGATGAGGAGAATATTTTTTGACACAGCGAATTGTTATGATCTGGAATCATTACAAATGATGTTTTGGGGCCAGGAGAAGCCGGAGTGATGCAGACTGTTGCCCCGGGCTTCCTCTATCCCCCTCTGCCTCACCCTTTTCCCATCAACCTGCTCCCTTTGCTGAGTGGCATGTTTGGGCCCTCCCGATCGCCCTGATGTTCACAAGGGTCGGGGCTCTGAACAGGGCAGGAGTCGCCCCCCCTCAATATCTCAATGTGAAACGTCTTACCTTTCTAACCATTTGCACAAATTCCTTGGCGTCCTTCGGAGGCAAGCCCAGCAAAGGCCGAGTGCAGCAATCTAGGGTTGAAGCATGAGCGACCAGCAGAATATTACCAGCTGAGGAGGAACATCAATAGTGATTAGAAAAACAGTTTCAGCTTTTGTGTCGATGATTGAAGAGGGGAAGGCCCAATATTGAACCGATGGAGGGGCCATGCAGAGCATTGTATCCACAGGAAGCAAGTGCAGAAGGTAATTATTGGCTGTACAAGATTGGCTGGATAGGACGAGAGGGTAGACTGAGAAATACTGTTGCATGTCTGTGAAGTCTGTAACAGGTGACAACGTTTGTTTTGGGGAATATCAGTTACCCTGATGTTAAGAGAAAGGGTTACATTTATATAGCTCAGTATCACATCTCTCAGAAAGATTGCAAAGCTTTTCATAGAGGGGCAGAAGAAGGCCACTTGTCCCATCGTGCCAATACTAGCCCATCAACTGAGGTCGACTGCAACAGGACAGAGATAGGCTGGCATAAGTGGCAGTTTAATACAGAGAGGTGTGAGGTGATGCATTTTGGCAGAAGGGATAGGGAGAGGCAACAGTTCTAAAGAGTGTGCAGGGATAGAGGGACCTGGGGGTTCATGTGCATAGATCTTTGAAGGTGGCAGGACATATTGAGCAAGTAGTTAGCAAAGCAGATGGAATCTTGGGCTTCATAAATAGAAGTATTGAGTACAAAAGCAGGGGAGTTATGCTGAACCTCTATAAAGCTCTGGTTAGGCCACAACTAGAGTACTGCGTCCAGTTCTGGTCACCACACTTTAGGAAGGATGTGAAGGTCCTTGAGAAGGTGCAGCAGTGATTTACCAGAATGGCTCCAGGGATGAGAGATTTTAGCTCCAAGGTTTGGTTGGAGAAGCTGGGGTTGTTCTCCTTGGAGCAAAGGAAGTTGAGGGGAGATTTGATCGAGGTGTACAAGATTATGGCGGGTTTGGATAAGGTGGACAGTGAAAGCGTGTTCCCATTAGCTGATGGTACAAGGACTGGGGGACACAGATTTAAAGTTCTGGGCAAGAGACACAGGGAGGATATGAGGAAGAACTTTTTTACACAGCGCGTGGTAATGACCTGGAACTTGCTGCCGACGAGGGTGGTGGAAGTGGAGACGATCAATGATTTCAAAAGGAAATTGGACAGGCACGAGGGAAATAAACTTGCAGGGCTCCGGGGATAGAGCGGGGAAATGGGACTGACTGCATTGCTCTATAGAGAGCGGCATGGACTCGATGGGCCAAATGGCCTCCTTCTATAAAAGGGAACAGATGGGATAGATAGAAATAAACTATTTCCGTGGTTGGGGATGCTAGGACTAGGGAAGCATAGTCTAAAAATTAGAACCAAACTTTTCAGGAGTGAAATTCCGAACATACAAACAATGAGGGACAGGTAAAGACCCTCTGGTCCATCGAACCACACAATTGCGATACCTTGTGTATCACAATATATAATCTCCACCCCACCCAAACCATGTGATTTCCTGGGAAAGGCAAAAAAAGATAGATACCCCAGGCCAATCTGGGAAATTCCTCTCCGACCCACCTAGGCGATCGAAACTAGTCCAGGAGATCACCCTGGCCTTAAATTCCCTGCAGTACCCACCTTCTGTAAGAGGCAATCTCCGCCGCAGCCAGAAGCAAATCCAGCTTTCGCTTGAAGGGATTCAGTGAGTCTGCGTCCACCACATGGAACGGCAGCTTGTTCCAGAGAACCACCTCCTGACATCTAACCTAGATCTCCCAAACAACTTAAATGTGTGCCCCCTGGTCCTGCCTAACCGATGTAATTGAAATAAACAATCAGCTGGAACACTGTCTATTCTCTTCATTATCTTATAAACCTCAATCATATCCCCCATAGTCTACGCTGCTCTAAGGTATAGAGTCCCAACTCTTTTAGCTTATCTTGGTAACTAAGATGATTTAGACGTGGAATTAGTCTAGTGGCCCTCTTCACCCTTTCCTCAATATCTCCCACCGTGAGGAGACCAAAGCTGGACACCGTATTCCAAGCGTGGTCTGACTAAGGTCTTGTACAAGGACAGAACAGTACGCCTCGTCTTATACACAATTGTCCAACGAATACTCCCCAATACCCTATTTGCTCTAGCTATCGCTGTACGGCATTGACTTTAAGGATGTATGCACTAGAATGTCCAATAGAATGCATGGGGTAAATAAGATTAGAGAGATAAACACGTGGCTCAAAGATTGGTGTGGGAGAAATAGGCTTTGGTTCGTGAGCACTGGCACCAGTACTGGGGTAAGGGAGCTGTTCTGTTGGGACGGGCTTCACTTGGACCATGCTGGGACCAGTGTCCTGACGAATTGAATAAATAGGGCTGTAGAGAGGGCTTTAAACTAAATAGTGGGGAGTTCAGGTGAGCGGAAATTTAAAAAGCCACAGAGCAAGGAGAAGGCAAGAGAGCAGGGTAGCACTGGGGGAAATGAAAACCAGAGCGTGACAGGAAGGGACAGAATGTATAAACATAAAGGTGAATCAGAGAGTGGAGTCAAAGCAGGAAAAATGGTAAAAAAACAAATTAAAAGCTCTTTATCTGAATGCATGCAGCATTAGTAACAAAATAGATGAGTTGACGGCACAAATTGATATAAATGGGTATGATCTGATAGCCATTACACAAATACAAGGTGAGCAAGGCTGAGAACTAAATATTCAGGGGTATTTGACAATTCAGAAGGATACAGAAAGGAAAAGGAGGTGGGGTAGCTCTGGTGCATTAGTGAGAAACAATATTGGTTCAGAAGATCAAGTTGTAGAATCAGTTTGGGTGGAGATAAGGAATAATAAGGGGAAAAAGTCACTGGTGGGTGTAGTCTATAGGCCCCCCTAACAATAGCTACACTGTTGGATGGAGTATAAATCAATAAATAATGGAGGCTTGTAAGAAAGGTACAGCTATAACCATGGGTGTTTTTAATCTTCATATTGATGGGAAAAATCAAATTGGCCAGGGTAGCCTTGAGGAGGAGTTCATAGAGTGTATCCGAGATAGTTTCCTTGAACAGTACGTTGCGGAATGAACCAGGGAGCAGGCTATCTTAGATCTGGTACTGTGTAATGAGACAGGATTAATAAATGATCTCATAGTAAAGGATCCTCTAGGAAAGAGTGACCATAACATGGTTGAATTTCAAATTCAGTTGGAGGGTGAGAAAGTTGGTTCTCAAACCAGTGTTCTAATCTTAAATAAAAGCGACTACAAAGATATGAAGGCAGAGTTGGCTAAAGTGGACAGGGAAAATAGATTAACGTGTAAGATGGTTGTTAAACTGTGGCAGACATTTAAGGAAATATTTTACAACTCTCAGCAAAAATATATTCCAGTGAGAAGGAAAGAGTAAGAGATGGAGAACCATCCGTGGCTAACTCATCATCATAGGCAGTCCCTCGGACTTGCTTCCACTCTTAAAATGAGTCCTTAGGTGGCTGAACAGTCAAATACGAGAACCACAGACCCTGTCACAGGTGGGACGGCTAGTCGTTGAGGGAAAGGGTGGGTGGGACTGGTTTGCCGCACGATCTTTCTGCTGCCTGCGCTTGGTTTCTGCATGCTCTCGCCGACGAGACTCGAGGTGCTCAGCGCCCTCCCGGATGCACTTCCTCCACTTAGGGCGGTCTTTGGCCAGGGACTCCCAGGTGTCAGTGGGGATGTCGCACTTTATCAGGGAGGCTTTGAGGGTGTCCTTATAACGTTTCCTCTGCCCACCTTTGGCTCGTTTGCCGTGAAGAAGTTCCGAGTAGAGCGCTTGCTTTGGGAGTCTCGTGTCTAGCATGCAGACAATGTGGCCTGCCCAGCGGAGCTGATCAAGTGTGGTCAGTGCTTCAATGCTGGGGGTGTTGGCCTGGTCGAGGACGCTAATGTTGGTGCATCTGTCCACCCAGGGGATTTGTAGGATCTTGCGAAGGCATCATTGGTGTTATTTCTCCAGCAACTTGAGGTGCCTACTGTACATGGTCCATGCCTCTGAGCCATACAGAAGGGCGGGTATTACTACAGCCCTGTAGACCATGAGCTTGGTGGCAGTTTTGAGGGCCTGGTCTTCAAACACTCTTTTCCTCAGGCGGCCGAAGGCTGCACTGGTGCACTGGAGGCGGTGTTGGACCTTGTCGTCGATGCCTGCTCTTGTTGATAAGAGGCTCCCGAGGTATGGGAAATAGTCCACATTGTCCAGGGCCGTGCCGTAGATCTTGATGACTGGGGGGCAGTGCTGTGCGGTGAGGACAGGCTGATGGAGGACCCTTGTCTTACAGATGTTTAGCTAACTAAGGAACTAAGGGATGGTATCAAATTGAAAACAAGGGCATACAAAGTGGCAAAGACTAGTGGGAGGCCAGAGGATTGGGAAACTTTGGGCCACGAGGTTACAGATTGTGGTGGAATACAATTCTGCTGCTGCTGTTGGCCCACAGTGCCTCATAGGTGTCCAGTTTTGAGCTGCTAGATCTGTTCTGAATAACATAGAAATGTGAGGTTATTCATTTTCGTAGGAAGAATAGAAAAACATAAGTTTGGGTCTCTTTATCTAAGGAAGGATATACTTGCCTTGGAGGTGGTGCAATGAAAGTTCACCAGATTGATCGCTGGGATGAGAGGGCTGTCCTATGAGGAGAGATTGTGTAGAATGGGCCTATACTCTCTGGAGTTTAGAAGAATGAGATGTGATCTCATTGAAACATACAAGATTCTGAGGGGGATTGACAGGGTAGATGCTGAGAGGATGTTTCCTCTGGGCTGGGGAGTCTAGAACCAGGGGATGCAGTCTCAGTATCAGGATTAAGACTGAGATGAGGAGGAATTTCTTCACTCAGAGGGTTGTGAACCTTTGGAATTCTCTGTCCCAAATGGATGCTGAGTTGTTGATTATATTCAAGACAGACATCAGTGGGGTTCCGCAGGGCTCAGTACTGGGTCCCTTGCTTTTTGTGGTATATATCAATGATTTCAATGTTGGGAGTATGATTAAGAAGTTTGTAGATGATACAAAAATTGGCTGTGTGGTTGATAATGAAGAAGAAAGCTGCGGACTGCAGGAAGATATCAATGTACTGGTCAGGTGGGCAGAACACTGGCAAATGGAATTCAATCCAGATAAGTGTGAGGTAATCATTTGGGGAGGGCTAACAAGGCAAGGGAATACACATTGAATGGTAGGACACTGAGAAGTGTAGAAGAACAAAAGGACCTTGGATTGCAGGTCCACAGATCCATGAAGGTAGCAGGCCAGGTAGATAAGATGGTTAAGAAGGCATATGGAATACTTGCCTTTATAAGTCGAGGCATAGAATATAAGAGTAGGGAGGTTATGCTTGAATTGTATAAAACACTGGTTAGGCCACAGCTGGAGTACTGCGTGCAGTTCTGGTCACCACATTACAGGAAAGATGTGATTGAACTAGAGAGGGTACAGAGGAGATTTACGAGGATGTTGCCTGGACTGGAGAATTTTAGTTATGAGGAAAGATTGGATAGGCTGGGGTTGTTTTATTTGCAACAGAGGAGGCTGAGGGGAGACTTGATTGAGATGTATAAAATTATGAGGGGAGTGGATAGGGAGGACCTATTTCCCCTAACAGAGAAATAAATAATCAGGAGGCATAGATTTAAAGTAATTGATAGGAGGTGAAGAGGGAATTTGAGGGGAACATATTTCACCCAGAGGGTGGTGGGGGTCTGGGGCGGAACTCACTGCCTGAAAGGGTGGTAGAGGCAGAAACCCTCACCACATTTAAAAAGTACTCGGATGTTCACTTGAAGTGCCGTAACCTACAGGGCTACGGACCGAGAGCTGGAAAGTGGAATTAGGCTGGGTAGCTCTTGGTCGGCCGGCACGGACACGATGGGTCAAATGGCCTACTTCCGTGCTGTAAATTTCTATGATGTTATGATAGATTTGTGAATACTGAGGGAACCAAGGGATATGAGGATAGTGCAGGCAGGTGATTTGAGTGGAAGATCAGCCATGAGCTTATTGAATGGCGGAGCAGGCTCGAAGGGCCGAATGACCTACTCCTGCTGCTCTAATGTCCATAAATGTGGATGTGCCACACTAGCCATTGGTCTGAGGGACACTACACAATGTCCTATAAATAATTCTAACTTTTTTAGCTCAGTTGTGAATTTGTTTGCTGTCACTGTTACCTTTATCCCTGCAGCTGTCCACAATAGCTTTCATCACTGAAGAACACCTACTAATGTAGTCTTCGTATGTTTCTGATGGAATCAGACTGGAGGCAGGAACATGGATACTGGGGAAGAGAGGCACAATGTTTACATATTTACAAATGTATCACAAACAATTCGACTAAAAGGCATAGTCCTTGGTATGGGCTGTTGTATGACACGTTGTACCATGGGTGGTAGGTCAGCTTGATGATCTGATCACAGAATGAGTTCCCAATTTTGGCCAGGACAGAGGTGGACTGGGTTTGTCAGTGACTGCTTCTATCACATCGCATCATAGCAGAGGCCAGGACACAGGAGGAGAACTTCAAAGCTGTATTTGTGTTATTTCCAAGCATTCAGTATGATGGTAATGACCAGCCTGAAACCACCATATGTCATTTTCTCCGTGTCAACACATTGAAAAACATGCTGACACTTCCCATTTCCCGAGAAATAAAAAGTTTGGCAGGCATTTAAATTGTGTAATGAGCTTACAGGCAGTTATCTTTGTGAACGTGCCCTTGGTTTTATCATTGTGCCTCCAGTGAGCTGAATCCTGTGGGTGGGCTGTGTAAGGTTAATCAGTCACATTGTGAACCTGTGGGTGGGCTGTGTAAGGTTAATCAGTCACATTGTGAACCTGTGGGTGGGCTGTGTAAGGTTAATCAGTCACATTGTGAACCTGTGGGTGGGCTGTGTAAGGTTAATCAGTCACATTGTGAACCTTTGGGTGGGCTGTGTAAGGTTAATCAGTCACATTGTGAACCTGTGGGTGGGCTGTGTAAGGTTAATCAGTCACATTGTGAACCTGTGGGTGGGCTGTGTAAGGTTAATCAGTCACATTGTGAACCTTTGGGTGGGCTGTATATGGTTAATCAGTCACATTGTGAACCTTTGGGTGGGCTGTGCAAGGTTAATCAGTCACATTGTGAACCTTTGCGTGGGCTGTATATGGTTAATCAGTCACATTGTGAACCTTTGGGTGGGCTGTGCAAGGTTAATCAGTCACATTGTGAACCTTTGCGTGGGCTGTATATGGTTAATCAGTCACATTCTGCCCCCAGTTTGGGTGGGCTGTGTATGGTTAATCAGTCCCATTGTGAACCTTTGGGTGGGCTGTGTAAGGTTAATCAGTCACATTGTGAACCTTTGGGTGGGTGTGTAAGGTTAATCATTCACATTCTGCCCCCAGTGAGCAGTCCCTTTGGGTGGGCTTTGTGTATGGTTAATCAGTCACATTCTGCCCCCAGTTTGGGTGGGCTGTGTATGGTTAATCAGTCACATTGTTAAATTGTGGGTGGGCTGCCTTTGGTTAATCAGTCACATTGTGAACCTGTGGGTGGGCTGTGTATGGTTAATCAGCCACATTGGGAACCTTCAGGTGGGTGTAATCGATTAATCATAAGAACATAAGAACATAAGAATTAGGAACAGGAGTAGGCCATATAGCCCCTCGAGCCTGCTCCGCCACTCAACAAGATCATGGCTGATCTGGCCGTGGACTCAGCTCCACTTACTCGCCCGCTCCCCATAACCCTTTAATTCCCTGATTGGTTAAAAATCTATCTATCTGTGATTTGAATACATTCAATGAGCTAGCCTCAACTGCTTCCCTGGGCAGAGAATTCCACAAATTCACAACCCTCTGGGAGAAGAAATTCCTTCTCAACTCGGTTTTAAATTGGCTCCCCCGTATTTTGAGGCTGTGCCCCCTAGTTCTAGTCTCCCTGACCAGTGGAAACAACCTCTTTGCCTCTATCTTGTCTATCCCTTTCATTAATTTAAATGTTTCTGTAAGATCACCCCTCATCCTTCTGAACTCCAACAAGTAAAGACCCAGTCTACTCAATCTATCATCATAAGGTAACCCTCTCATTTCCAGAATCAGCCTAGAGAATCGTCTCTGTACCCCCTCCAAAGCTAGTATATCAGTCCTTAAGTAAGATGACCAAAACTGCACGCATTACTCCAGGTGCGGCCTCACCAATACCTTATACAGTTGCAGCAGGACCTCCCTGCTTTTGTATTCCATCCCTCTCGCAATGAAGGCCAACATTCCATTCGCCTTCCTGATTACCTGCTGCACCTGCAAACTAACTTTTTGGGATTCATGCACAAGGACCCCCAGGTCCCTCTGCAACGCAGCATGTTGTAATTTCTCCCCATTCAAATAATATTCCCTTTTACTGTTTTTTTTCCCAAGGTGGATGACCTCACATTTTCCGACATTGTATTCCATCTGCCAAACCTTAGCCCATTCGCTTAACCTATCTAAATCTCTTTGTAGCTTTTCTGTGTCCTCTACACAACCCGCTTTCCCACTAATCTTTGTGTCATCTGCAAATTTTGTTACACTACACTCTGTCCCCTCTTCCAGGTCAGCTATGTACATTGTAAACAGTTGTGGTCCCAGCACCGATCCCTGTAGCACACCATTAACCACCGATTTCCAACCCGAAAAGGACCCATTTATCCCGACTCTCTGCTTTCTGTTAGCCAGCCAATTCTCTCACCATGCTAATACATTTCCTCTGACTCTGCGTACCTTTATCTTCTGCAGTAACCTTTTGTTTGGCACCTTATCGAATGCCTTTTGGAAATCTAAATACACCATATCCATCGGTATACCTCTATCCACCATGCTCTTTATATCCTCAAAGAATTCCAGTAAATTAGTTAAACATGATTTCCCCTTCATGAATCCATGTTGCATCTGCTTGATTGCACTATTCCTATCTAGATGTCCTGCTATTTCTTCCTTAATGATAGTTTCAAGCATTTTCCCATCACATCAATGGGAGCATGGTTGGAGAAAGGCCGACAACACTTGCCTGCTGGGCATGTGAGTTTGGTACATTTCCCTCACCATTCCTTGCCTTTATGTGAAGAGCTCAACACACTTATAGCACCATAGACTGGTGCAGCACAAAGAGGCCATTTGACCCATCGTGCCTGTGTTAGATCATTCACTCGGTGGTTGCAAAGGTATCCCCAGAATCCTTGTTAATCCCATTCAGCTAATTCTGTAATATTGAAGGCACAGTCCCACCATCTCACTTCAAACTGGAACAAAGACATTATTCAATGAATGCAATTAAATAACATGCAACACTGATACATTGATGACTCGAAGGGCACAGTTTTGCATTGAGCATATTTCCCCCAAAATTGAACCGGATGCCATGATTGATTTTATGGGGTCAGTCCTACTAACCTACTAAGAACAAGAAATAGAAGCAGGAGTCAGCCATTTGGCCCCTCGAGCCTGCTCTGCCATTTAATAATATCATGGCTCATCTGATCATGGACTCAGCTCCACTTCTCTGCCCGCTCCCCATAACTCTTCACTTCCTTATCACTCACAAATCTGTCTCTCTCCACCTTAAATATATTCAATGACCCAACCTCCACCGCTCTCTGGGGCAGAGAATTCCACAGATTTACAAACCTCTGAGAGAAGAAATTCCTCCTCATCTCAGTTTTAAATGGGCAAGCCCTTATTCTGAGACTATGTCCCCTAGTTTTAGTTTCCCCTATGAGTTGAAATATCCTCTCTGCATCCACCTTGTCAAGCCCCCTCATTATCTTATATGTGTCGATAAGATCACCTCTCATTCTTCTGAACTCCAATGAATATAGGACCAACCTACTCAACCTATCTTCATAAGTCAACCCCCTCATCTCCGGAATCAACCTAGTAAACCTTCTCTGAACTGCCTCCATTGCAAGTATATCCTTCCTTAAATACGGTGACCAAAATTGTACGCAGTACTCCAGGTGTGGCCTCACCAATACCCTGTACAGTTGTAGCAGGACTTCTCTGCTTTTATACTCTCTCCCCCTTGCAATAAAGGCCAACATTCAGTTTGCCTTCCTGATTACTTGCTGTACCTGCATACTAACCTTTTGTGTTTCATGCACAGGTCCCTCTGTACTACAGCACTTTGCAATTTTTCTCCATTTAAATTATAATTTGCTTTTTTTATTTTTTCTGCCAAAGTGGATAACCTCACATTTTCCCACATTATACTCCATCTGCCAAATTTTTGCCCACTCACTTAGCCTGTCTATATCCCTTTGCAGATTTTTTGTGTCCTCCTCACAACTTGCTTTCCCATCCATCTTTGTATCATCAGCAAACTTGGCTACACTACACTCGGTCCCTTGATCCACATCATTAATATAGATTGTAAATAGTTGGGGACCCAGCACTGATCACTGACCCCCATTAGTCACTGTTTGCCAACCGGAAAATGACCCATTTATCCCGACTCTCTGTTTTCTGCTATTTAGCCAATCCTCTATCCATGCTAATATATTACCCCCAACCCCGTGAACTTTTATTTTGTGCAGAAAGCTTTTATGTGGCACCTTATCGAATGCCTTCTGGAAATCCAAATACACCACATCCACTGATTCCCCTTTATCCACTATGCTCGTTACATCCTCAAAGAACTCCAGCAAATTTGTCAAAAATGATTTCCCAAAAGAAAACATGCTGACTCTGCTTGATTGAATTATGCAATTCCAAATATCTCACTACAATGCTTCCTTAATAATGGACTCCAGCATTTTCCCAACAACAGATGTTAGGCTAACTGGTCTATAGTTTCCTGCTTTCTGTCTGCCTCCTTTTATAAATAGGGGCATTACATATGATGGCCAACTCCCAGTCAGATTGAGCCTGTTGGTGAGAGGTTGCTGAAGGAGGGGAGGATGGCTGGCTCTCACCGTAATTAAAGGGATGCAGACACTTGCAGATGTGGCCAAAAATACATTCAGCCGTTCTAAAGGCTTCAAAGACTAAAAATCCACGTTCAGCCTTTCGAAGGCTGCATGGAGGAAAATATATGGCAAAGCAAAAATAATGTGGTGCCTGGAAATAGAGTCTGTGGGAAATGATTTCTTAACCGATAAAGGGATAAGGGGTTATGGGGAATGGGCGGGGAAGTGGAGCTGAGTCCATGATCAGATCAGCCATGATCTTATTGAATGGCGGAGCAGGCTCGAGGGGCCGTATGGCCTACTCCTGCTCCTATTTCTTATGTTCTTGTGAAGTGCAGTAGCCAACCTCCCAGGAGGAGGTGAGTGTGAAAAGGCTGAGGACAGCAGGGCTTGGCCGTAGGAGGTGGTTGGAGTTTACAGATACAGAGTATGTCACAAAGATCCTGCAAATCCCCTGGGAGGACAGACGCACCAACGTTAGCGTCCTCGACCAGGCCAACATCCCCAGCATCGAAGCACTGACCACACTTGATCAGCTCCGCTGGGCAGGCCACATTGCCCGCATGCCAGACACGAGACTCCCAAAGCAAGCGCTCTACTCGGAGCTCCTTCACGAGCCAAAGGTGGGCAGCGGAAACGTTACAAGGACACCCTCAAAGCCTCCCTGATAAAGTGCAACATCCCCACTGACACCTGGGAGTCCCTGGCCAGAAACTGCCCTAAGTGGAGGAAGAGCATCCGGGAGGGCGCTGAGCACCCCGAGTCTCGTCGCCGAGAGCATGCAGAAAATAAGTGCAGGCAGCGGAAGGAGCGTACGGCAAACCAGTCCCACCCTCCCTTTCCCTCAACCACTGTCTGTCCCACCTGTGACAGAGACTGTAATTCCCGTATTGGACTGTACAGCCACCTGAGAACTCACTTTTAGAGTGGAAGCAAGTCTTCCTCGATTTCGAGGGACTGCCTATGATGATGTCACAAAACTACCTTCCAGCAGTAGTTTGGCACTCCCTTACTGGTACAAGATATTGAAAGTGACCTCGCAATGGATGTATTCTGATAAGGCAGTAATGACAGACTGGTGTCAAAGGTTTCAGTTTCCACCATTACACCTGTCCCTGAACACAGTTCAACACCGATTAGCACCTGATGCAGAGACATCAAAGTCCTCGACTGCCACAGCATCAGCCAATTACCCCTCCCCTCCCCACCTCCCCATTCCTTCCCCTCCCCTTCCCTCACCATTCCCTCCCCTTCCCCCCTCCCCCTCTTCCTGTTCCTTCTCCTTGCCTTCCCTCACCATTCCCACCCCCTCCACAACCATTTCCCTCCTCCCGCTCACCCTCCCCGTTCCTTCCCTCACCATTCCCAACCCCTTCCCTCCTCCCCCTCCCCCTCCTCACCCTTCACTCTCCCTCCCACCCGTACCCTCCTCTCCCCCTCCCCACTTGTTCCCCTCCCTTCCCTCACCCTTCACTCCCCCTCCCACCCTTTCCCTCCTCTCCCCCTCCCCACCTCCCCACTCGCTCCCCTCACCCTTCACTCCCCCTTTCACTCTTTCTCTCCTCTCCAGCTCCCCACTCGTTCCCCCTCCCACCCCGCCCCCCTGATACCCAGTTTCTCAGTAGGCAATTGTCCAATATCAAATTAATCAGACACGAGAAGATATAGAAAGTTATAAAAAAGACCAATATTGGAAGGTACCTGTAGTTAATATCCACCGAGTATTTTGCTGCCTTGAATTCCGTCACAGACATGAAGTTTGAGATGACACGCTCCCCTTCCCATTTGGTCCATTCAGAAAGTCCTGGTTCCACTCGGATTGTCACCTTGTGCTGAAGCTGCAGTGCTGGGTCAGGAGAAAGTGACACCAGTAAGCGGCCCTGCCCAGGGATTTTTAATGTAAGCTTTTCATGGAAGGACTGGGTTCGTGAGCTAGAAATGGCTTTGCGTCTGTGTTTACATTCTATTCAAATGACTGGGCGGAAAGCATTGACTGTTGATTTGTGAGATGGGTTTGCACAATCTCAATCCATGACCCAATCCAATCAAGCGCACTTAAACATTGGGGCCCAAATTGCCCCTTTCCTTCAGGCCTGTTACCCCACAAATCGGCGGCCGCACTGTGGAGTGGAGTGGCCGCGGATGTTTGGTGGAATGGCAGCCTAGCCCAATATCCCTCCCGAGGTTTAGTCACCACCCCTCAGGTACTGTCACTGCCCCGTATCCACCTCTCAGGTTCTTGCTGCCTGTGTGGGTGAGGGAAAACCTGCAGGATGGATGAGCAAGTTGACCATGGCATCGTGGTGCAGGAGGCCATTCAAGTGGGGGGATTGAAAGGGAATGTAGTTGCGGTCGGGACAGTATAGTCAGGGGGATAGATACTGTTCTCTGCAGCCGTGACAGGGAGTTCCAGAGGCTGTGTTGCCGGCCCGATGCCACGGTTAAACACATCTCGCGGCTGGAGAAGATCTTGGTGGGAGGGGGGAGGATCTGCACAGATTGCAGTGCTTCAAGAAGGCGGCTCACCACCATCTCCTCAAGAGCAATTAGGGACGGGCAATAAATGCCGCCTTGCCAGCGACGCCCACATCCCAGGAATGAATAAATAGGAAACAATGACCAAGGTAGAACTAGGAATGAGGTTCTGCTGAGAGAGTTTGAGGAGTTAGGGTCCAAATTAAAAAGCTGAACCTCAAAGGTAATAATCTCTGGATTGTTACCTGAGCCACGCGCCAACTGACATCGGGATAAGCAGATTACAAAGTTAAATGCATGGCTCAGAGTGGTGTGGGAGGAAGGGGTTTCAGTTCATGGGGCACTGGCACCAGTACTGGGAAAGAGGGAGCTGTTCCGTTGGGACGGGCTCCACTTGAACCGGGCTGGGAGCGGTGCCCTGGCAAATCAAATAACTAGGACAGTAGACAGGGCTTTAAACTAATGAAGGGCGGGGGGGGGGGGGGGGGGGGGGAGTGTGGAGGATTCAGGAAAGAGTAAATTTAAAAGCAGCAAGAGAAATGTCAAGGCTCCAGAGCAGAGCAGAGTTTTGGGTAAAAATAAACAGAGTGGGCCAGGAAGGGACAGAGAGAGTAACTTATCATCATCATAGGCAGTCCCTCGGAATGGAGGAAGACTTGCTTCCACTCCCAAAGTGAGTTCTTTGATGGCTGAACAGTCCAATCCAAGAGCCACAGACCCTGTTACAGGTGGGACAGACATTCGTCGAGGGAGGGGGTAGGTGGGGATGGTTTGCCGCGCGCTCCTTCCGCTGCCTGCGCTTGACCTGTTCACGCTCTTTGCCTTGAGACTGGAAGAGCTGTCACACTTTACCTGAGAGGCTTTGAGGGTGTCCTTGTAACGCTTCCGCTGCCCACCTTTGGCTCGTTTACCATGAAGGAGCTCCGCATAAAACATTTGCTTAGGGAGTCTCGTATCTGGCATGCGAACTATGTGGCCTGCCCAGCGAAGCTGATCAAGTGTGGTCAGTGCTTCAATACTGGGGATGTTAGCCTGGGCGAGGACACTGATGTTGGTGCGTCTGTCCTCCCAGGGGATTTGCAGGATCTTGCGGAGACATCGTTGGTAATATATCTCCAACGACTTGAGGTGTCTTCTGTACATCGTCCATGCCTCAGATCCATACAGGAGGACGGGTATTACTACAGCCCTGTAGACCATGAGATTGGTGGCAGTTTTGAGGGCCTGGTATTCAAACACTCTTTTCCTCAGACGGCCGAAGGCTGCACTGGGGCACTGGAGGCGATGTTGAATCTCCGCATCAATGTCTTCCTTTGTTGATAGGAGGCTCCCGAGATGAGGGAAATGGTCCACGGTGTCCAGGGCCGTGCCGTGAATCTTGATGAATGTGGGGCAGTGCTGTGTGGCGAGGACAGGCTGGTGGAGGACCTTTGTCTTACGGATGTTAAGCGTAAGGTAATAGGACATCACTGACTAAGGTGGCATCAGGGAAAATGAAATAAGTCAAAGCTAAAGGCACTATATCTGCATGCTCGAAGCATTCACAACAAAATAGATGAATTAATAGCGCAGATAGAAATTAATAAGTTTGATCTAATATGGTGATGAGGTTGCAAAGTGGCCACGGTTGGGAACTAAATATTCCAGGATACTTAACTTTTAGAAGAGCTAGGCAAAATGGAAAAGGAGGAGGGGTAGCTCTGATAAAGGATGGGATTAAGACAGTAGAGAGAAAAAATCTTAGCTCAGTAAATTAAGAAGTAGAATCAGTTTGGGTGGAGCTAAGGAACAGCAAGGGGCAGAAAACATTGGAGGGAGTTGTTTATAGACCCCCAAACAGTCGTGGTAATGTAGGGCGGTGTATAAATCAGGAAATTAGAGGCGCATGTAACAGGTAATACAGTAATCATGGGGAACTTTAATCTACATATTGACTGGGCAAACCAAATTTGCGGTAATAGTGTGGAGGAAAAATTCATGGAATGTATACAAGATAGTTTTCTAGATCAGTATGTTGAGGAACCAGTTGGGGAACAGGCTATTTTAGACCATAGAATCAAAAAATCATAGAAATTTACAGCAGGGGAGGAGGCCATTTCGACTCATTGTGTCCGCACCGGCCGACCAAGAGCTACCCAGCCGAATCCCACTTTCCAGCTCTTGGTCCGTAGCCCTGTAGGTTACGGCCCTTCAAGTATCTTTTAAATGTGGTGAGGGTTTCTGCCTCTACCACCCTTTCAGGCAGTGAGTTCCAGACCCCCACCTCTGGGTGAAGGCATTTCCCCTCAAATCTCCTCTAAACCTCCCCCGAATTACTTTAAATCTATGCCCCCTGGTTGTTGACCCCTCTGCTAAGGGAAATAGGTCCTTCCTATCCACTCTATCCAGGCCCCTCATAATTTTATACACCTCAATCAGGTCTCCCCTCAGCCTCCTCTGTTTCAAAGAAAATAGACCCAGCATCTCCAATCTTTCTTCATAGCTAAAGTTTTCCAGTCCAGGCAACATCCTCGTAAATCCCCTCTGCACCCTCGCCAGTGCAATCGCATCTTTCCTGTAATGTGGTGACCAGAACTGCATGCAGTACTCCAGCTGTGGCCTAACTCGTGTTGTATACAGGTCTAGCATAACCCCCCTGGTCTTGTATTCTATGCCTTGGCTAATAAAATAAAAGCATTCCCAATGTCTTTTTAATTACCTTGTCGACCTGTCCTGCTACCTTTAAGGATCTGTGGACATACACTCCCAGGTCCCTCTGTTCCTCCACACCTCTCAGTATCGTCCCATTTATTGTGTATTCCCTTGCCTGTTGCCCCTCCCCAAATGCATTACCTCACACTTTTCCAGATTGAATTCCATTTGCCACTTTTCTGTCCACCTGACCAGTTCATCGATATCTTCCTGCATTCTACAGTTTTCCTCCTCACTGTCGACCACACGGCTAATTTTTGTATCATCTGCAAATTTTTTTATTACTCCCCCTACATTTAAGTCTAAATCATCAATATACACTACAAAAAGTAAGGGACCGAGTCCTGTGGAACCCCACTGGATTCCAGTCACAAAAGCTCCCCTTATTGGGGAGCGGGCAGGGAAGTGGAGCTGAGTCCATGATCGGATCAGCCAAGATTGCATTGAATGGTGGTGCAGGCTCGAGGGCCGTATGGCCTACTCCTACTCCTATTTCTTATGTTCTTATGTAACCATTACCTTTTGCTTCCTGTCTCTGAGCCAATTTTGGATCCAATTTCCCACTCTGCCTTGGATCCCATGGGCTATTACATTTTTTGATCAGCGTGCCATGTGGGACCTTATTAAAAGCCTTGCTAAAATCCATGTAAACTACATCAAACACACTGCCCTCATCGACCCTCCTTGTTACCTTCTCACAGAACTCAATCAGGTTAGTCAGACACGACCTTCCCTTAATAAATCCATGCTGACTGTCCTTGATTAATCTGTGTCTTTCTAAATGAAGGTTTATGCTGTCCCTCAGGATTGTTACCAGTAATTTTCCCACCACCGAGGTTTGACTAACTGGCCTGTAATTGCTCTGTTTATCCTGTCCTCCCTTTTTAAACAATGCTAGATCTAGTATTGTGCAATGAGAAGGGGATAATTAATCACCTTGTGGTAAAGGACCCTTTAGGGAAGAGTGACCATAATATGATATAATTTTACATTACGTTTGAAAGTGGTTGGGGCCGAAATTGTCCCTTCCCTTAAGGCCCGTTACCGCCAGAGATCGGTGGCCACACGGCGGGATGCAATGGGCAGCGATTATTCATGGAGTGGCCCCATCTTGAGAATTGCCCTCCTGCGGTATACCGGTGGTGACCTGCTCCCCCCAACTACTGCCCCGCTGCTGCCGATCCGTCATCAGAGTGTGCACCGCCGATGTTCCCCCCGATGTCGAAATTCCACCGCTCAGTACCGCCTGCAGCTTTTTCTGCTGGTGCACTGTGTTTGGAGTGTGCTCAAAATGACGGTGCGGCTCCCATTAAAGGGGAGGGCACACTGCCGCAAGTGGCCACCATGTTTTTTTTGTCGCCACCGAGTTCGGCCGGGCCGCCAACAGGCAGCCTGACACCCCCTCTTGGGTGCCAGGCCGCTGGCCTGGCCGAGACCCTCCCTGGTGGCCCAGTGGTCCGATCGCGCCGATCTCCCCTTTAAGTGAAGGGGAGAACTGTGGTGACGCGGCACCGTGATGATGTCAGCAACGCTAAGCTGATGAGTGACAGCGGCGGACACTCCTCCTGCTCCCCACTTCCGCCCCCATTATGACCCACTTCTGGTCCGCCGGGACAAAAAGGTGATGATTGAGAGTAGACTGATGGGGCGGTAATTGGCCGGATTGGATTTGTCCTGCTTTTTGTGGACAGGACATATCTGGGCAGCTTTCCACATTGTCGGGTAGATGCCAGTGTTGTAGCTGTACTGGAACAGCTTGGGTAGAGGCACGATTAGTTCTGGAGCACAAGTCTTCAGCACAACAGTTGTGATGTTGACGGGGCCCATAGCCTTTGCTGTATTCAGTGCGCTCTGCCATTTCTTGATATCACGTGGAGTGAATCGAATTGGCTGAAGACTGACTTCTGTGAGGGTGGGGATCTCAGGAGGATGCCGAAACGAATCATCCACTCAGCACATCTGGCTGAAGATGGTTGCAAATACTTCTGCTGCTTAGCATGCATGTAGTCCTGTGTTGCAGCTTCCCCAGGTTGGTACCTCATTTTCAGGTACACCTGGTGCTGCTCCTGGCATGCTCTTCTGCACTCCTCGTTGAACCTGGGTTGGGCCCCTGGTTTGATGGAAATGGTAGAGTGAGGGATATGCCGGGCCATGAGGTTACAGATTGTGGTGGAATACAATTCTGCTGCTGCTGATGACCCACAGTGCCTCATGGATGCCCAGTTTTGAGCTGCTGGATCTGTTCTGAATCTATCCCATTTAGCACGGTGGTAGTGCCACACAACACGATGGAGGGTATCCTCAGTGTGAAGACGAGACTTTGTCTCCACAATGACTGTGCGGCGATCACTGCCACCAATGCTGTCATGGACAGATACATCTGCGACAGGTAGATTGGTGAGGATGAGGTCAAGTAGGTTTTTCCCTCGTGTTGGTTCTCTCACCACATGCTGCAGGCCCAGTCTGGCAGCTGTGTCCTTCAGGACTCGGCCAGCTCGGTCAGTAGTGGTGCTACCGAGCCACTCTTGGTGATGGACATTGAAGTCCCCCACCCAGAGTACATTCTGTGCCCTTGCTACCCTCAGTGCTTCTTCCAAGTGGTGTTCAACATGGAGGAGCACTGATTTATCAGCTGAGGGAGGGAGGTAGGTGGTAATCAGCAGGAGGTTTCCTTGCCTATGCTTGACCTGAATCCATGAGACTTCATGGTGTCAGGAGTCAATGTTGAGGACTCCCAGGGCCACTCCCTCCCGACTGTATATCCTGTGCTGCCACCCCTGGTGGGTCTGTCCTGCCGGTGGGACAGGGAATACCCAGGGATGGTGATGGAGGCGTCTGGGACATTGACGGAAAGATATGATTCTGTGAGTAACATAGAGACATAGAAAATAGGTGCAGGAGTAGGCCATTCGGCCCTTTGAGCCCGCACCGCCATTCAAGAAGATCATGGCTGATCATTCCCTCAGTACCCCTTTCCTGCTTTCTCTCCATACCCCTTGATCCCCTTAGCCGTAAGGGCCATATCTAACTCCCGCTTGAGTATATCCAATGAACTGGCATCAACAACTCTCTGCGGCAGGGAATTCCACAGGTTAACAACTCTCTGAGTGAAGAAGTTTCTCCTCATCTCAGTCCTAAATAGCCTACCCCTTATCCTAAGTCTATGTCCCCTGGTTCTGGACTTCCCCAACATCGGGAACATTCTTCCCGCATCTAACCTGTCCAGTCCCGTCAGAATCTTATGCGTTTCTATGAGATCCCCTCTCATCCTTCTAAACTCCAGTGAATAAAGGCCCAGTTGATCCAGTCTCTCCTCATATGACAGTCCAGCCATCCCTGGAATTAGTTTGGTGAACCTTCGCTGCACTTCCTCAATAGCAAGAACGTCCTTCCTCAGATTAGGAGACCAAAACTGAACACAATATTCCAGGTGAGGCCTCACTAAGGCCCTGTACAACGAGAGTAAGACTTTCCTGCTCCGATACTCAAATCCTCTAGCTATGAAGGCCAACATACCATTTGCCTTCTTCACCGCCTGCTGTACCTGTATGCCAACCTTCAATGAACCATGACATCCAGGTCTGTTGCACCTCCCCTTTTCCTAACCTGCCGCCATTCAGATAATATACTGCCTTCGTGTTTTTGCCCCCAAAATGGATAACCTCACATTTATCCACATTATACTGCATCTGCCATGCCCACTCACCTAACCTGTCCAAGTCACCCTGCAACCTGTTACCGTCCCCCTCACAGCTCACACCGCCACCCACTTTAGTGTCATCTGCAAACTTGGAGATATTACACTCAATTCCTTCATCCAAATCATTAATGTATATTGTAAAGAGCTGGGGACCCAGCACTGAGCCCTGCGGCACTCCACTAGTCACTGCCTGCCATTCTGAAAAGGACCCGTTTATCCTGACTCTCTGCTTCCTGTCTGCCAATCAGTTCTCTATCCACATCAGTACATTACCCCCAATATCATGTGCTTTGATTTTGTACACCAATCTCTTGTGCGGGAACTTGTCAAAAGCCTTTTGAAAGTCCAAATACACCACATCCACTGGTTCTCCCTTGTCCACTCTGCTAGTTACATCCTCAAAAAATTCCAGAAGATTCGTCAAGCATGATTTCCCTTTCATAAATCCATGCTGACTTGGACCGATCCTGTCACTGCTTTCCAAATGCACTGCTATTTCATCCTTACTGATTGATTCCAACATTTTCCCCACTACTGATGTCAGCCTAACCGGTCTATAATTACCCGTTTTCTCTCGCCCTCCTTTTTTAAAAAGTGGTGTTACATTAGCTGCCCTCCAGTCCATAGGAACTGATCCAGAGTCGATAGACTGTTGGAAAATGATCACCAATGCATCCACTATTTCTAGGGCCACTTCCTTAAGTACTCTGGGATGCAGACTATCAGGCCCCAGGGATTTATCGGCCTTCAATCCCATCAATTTCCCAAACACAATTTCCTGCCTAATAAGGATATCCTTCAGCTCTTCCTTTCCACTAGACCCTCGGTCCCCTAGTACATTCGGAAGGTTATTCGTGTCTTCCTTTGTGAAGACAGAACCAAAGTATTTGTTCAATTGGTCTGCCATTTCTTTGTTCCCCATTATAAATTCACCTGAATCCGACTGCAAGGGACCTACATTTGTCTTCACTAATCTTTTTCTCTTCACATATTTATAGAAGCTTTTGCAGTCAGTTTTTATGTTCCCTGCAAGCTTCCATCGTACTCTATTTTCCCCCTCTTAATTGTCCTCCTTTGTTGAATTCTAAATTTCTCCCAGTCCTCAGGTTTGTTACTTTTTCTAGCCAATTTATATGCCTCTTCCTTGGTTTAAGACTATCCTTAATTTCCCTTGTTAGCCACGGTTGAGCCACCTTCCCCGTTTTATTTTTACTCCAGACAGGGATGTACAATTGCTGAAGTTCATCCATGTGATCTTTAAATGTTTGCCATTGCTTATCCACCGTCAACCCTTTAAGTATCCTTTGCCAGTCTATTCTAGCCAATTCACGCCTCATACCTTCGAAGTTACCTTTCCTCAAGTTCAGGACCCTAGTTTCCGAATTAACTGTGTCACTCTCCATCTTAATAAAGAATTCTACCATATTATGGTCACTCTTCCCAAAGGGACCTTGCACAACAAGATTGCTAATTAGTCCCTTCTCATTACACATCACCCAGTCTAGGATGGCCAGCTGTCTAGTTGGTTCCTTGACATATTTGTCGAGAAAACCATTCCTAATACACTCCAGGAAATCCTCCTCCACCGTATTGCTATCAGTTTGGTTAGCCCAATCAATATGTAGATTAAAGTTGCCCATGATAACTGCTGTACTTTTATTGCATGCATCCCTTATTTCTTGTTTGATGCTATCCCCAACCTCACTACGACTGTTTGGTGGTCTGTACACAACTCCCACTAGCGTTTTCTGCCCTTTGGTATTCTGCACCTCCACCCATACAGATTCCACATCATCCAAGCTAATGTACTTCCTTACTATTGCATTAATTTCCTCTTTAACCAGCAATGCCACTCCGCCTCCTTTTCCTTTCTGTCTATCCTTCCTGAATGTTGAATACCCCTAGATGTTGAGTTCCCAGCCTTGGTCACCCCGGAGCCATGTCTCCGTGATGCCAATTACATCATATCCATTAACCGCTGTCTGCGCAGTTAATTCGTCCACCTTATTCCGAATACTCCTCGCATTGAGGCACAGAGCCTTCAGGCTTGTCTTTTTAACACACTTTGCCTCTTTAGAATTGTTCTGTAATGTGGCCCTTTTTGTTTTTTGCCTTGGGTTTCTCTGCCCTCCACTTTTACTATTCTCCTTTCTATCTTTTGCTTCTGCTTCCATTTTATTTCCCTCTGTCTCCCTGCATAAGTTCCCATCCCCCTGCCATTTTAGAATAACTCCTCCCCAACAGCACTAGCAAACACTCCCCCCAGGACATTGGTTCCGGTCCTGCCCAGGTGCAGACCATCCGGTTTGTACTGGTCCCACCTCCCCCAGAACCGGTTCCAATGTCCCATGAATTTGAATCCCTCCCTTCTGCACCACTCCTCAAGCCACGTATTCATCTGAGCTATTCTGACTAGCACGTGACACTGGTAGCAATCCTGAGATTACTACTTTTGAGGTCCTACTTTTTAATTTAGCTCCTAGCTCCCTAAATTCGTTTCGTAGGACCTCATCCCGTTTTTTACCTATATCGTTGGTACCTATGTGCACCACGACAACTGGCTATTCATCCTCCCTTTTCAGAATGTCCTGCACCCGCTCCGAGACATCCTTGACCCTTGCACCAGGGAGGCAACATACCATCCTGGAGTCTCGGTTGCGGCCGCAGAAACGCCTATCTATTCCCCTTACAATCGAATCTCTTTTAAGGTTAGCTCTCCCACTCTTTCTCCTGCCCTCCTGTGCAGCAGAGCCACCCACGGTGCCATGAACTTGGCTGCTGCTGCTCTCCCCTGATGAGTCATCCCCCTCAACAGTACCCAAAGCGGTGCATCTGTTTTGCAGGGGGATGACCACAGGGGACCCCTGCAATACCTTCCTTGCACTGCTCTTCCTGTTGGTCACCCATTTACTATCTGGCTGTGTACCCTTTACCTGCGGTGAGACCAACTCGCTAAACGTGCTATTCACGTCATTCTCAACATCGTGCATGGTCCAGACTGAATCCACCAGCAGCTCCAGGGCCGCAATGCGGTCCGTCTGGAGCTGCAGGTGGATACACTTCCTGCACACGTACACGTAGTCGTCAGGGACACCGGAAGCGTCCCTGACTTTCCACATAGTTCAGGAGGAGCATAACACGTGTCCGAGCTCTCCTGCCATGACTTAACCCCGAGATTAACTTAATTTGGCAACAACAATGCTAAATGTTACTTACTGACATAGAAAAGAAAAAGAAAAACTACTTACCAATCACCAGCCAATCACTTACCCCCTTGGCTGTGACGTCACCTTTCGATTTCTTTCTACTTCTTTTTGCCTCCCTGCTGCAGCTGCACCGGCTGGGCCTTTTATAGGCCTCCGCCGATCCCCGGACTCCCCGCTGCTCGCAATCCCGCCTCCGACGATCCCTGGACTCCCCGCTGCTCGACTATGTCCGGCTGTTGTGTGAACAGTCTGTGGGACAGCTCTCCCAATTTTGGCACAGGTCCCCAGTTGTTGGTGAGGAGGACTTTGCCGGGTCGACTGGGCTGGGTGTGCTGCTGTCGTGTCCGTAACTGGTGCCGAGTTCGATGCCGGGTGGTCCGTCCGGTTTTATTCTTATTGTTTGTTGTTTCGGTTTGGTACAACTGAGTGTCTCGTTGGGCCATTTCAGAGGGCAGTTAGGATTCAGCCACATTGCTGTGGTCTGGGGTCACATATAGGCCCAGACCGGGTAAGGGCGGCAGATTTCCTTCCCTGAAGGACATTAGTGAACCAGATGGGTTTTTATAACAATCCGGTAGTTTCAGGGTCACCATTACTGACCCGAGCTTTTTATTCCAGGTTTATTTAATTAACTGAATTTAAATTTCCCAGCTGCCGTGGTAGGATTTCAACTCACCTGCCTTCAGCTGCCTGGGCTCCAAGCTCTGGAACTCCCTCCCTAAACCTCTCCGCCTCTCTCCCTCTCTCTCCTCCTTGATGCCCTTTAAAACCGATCTCTGTGACCAAGCCACCTGCCCTAATTTCTCCTTATGTGGCTCGGTGTCAAATTGTTTGTCTTATAACACTTGGGACGTTTTACTACATTAAAGTTGCTATATAAATACAAGTTATTGTTGTGGTGGGTGGCGCACATCCGGCTGGAAATGTATGCACGCTTCATACCCGCCATATTGGGTCCTTAGTTGTCCAAGTAGCACCCGAAACACGGGCCCTTCAGGGACCAATTTCCAGGCCTTGAATTAACTGTGTTTGATGCCATGACACATCAAGAGGTATCCCAGAAATGATGCTTACCGATATTAGTGTCGAAACACTTCACACGTTGAGTGTCTCCTTGTCCGCCAGCTGAACCCATTTATTTTCAAGTAGTTACTCGCTCCATTAGAATAGAGGAAGGAGCAACATCTCACAAAGATGCTCAGCACTTGACCACTATATTTCTGGGGTTTGGTTTTGTATTTGTTGCAATACTGGGGACCATAAATACAGGATAGTCACTAAAAAATCCTGCAAGGAATTCAGGAGAAACTTCTTTACCCAGAGAGTGGTGAGAATGTGGAACTCGCTGCCACAGGGAGGGGTTGAGGTGAATAGTATCGAAGTATTCAAGGGGAAGCTGGATAAACACATGAGGGAGAAAGGAATAGAAGGATATGGTGAGATGGAGAGATGGAGAGGAGTGGGAGGAGGCTGGTGTGGAGCATAAACCCCGGCACAGAGCGGTGGGGCCCAATGGCCTCTTTCTGTGCCGTATATTCTATGTAATCGTGTTTACCTAACTTGATTGAGGTTGTTGATGAGGGTAATGCGGTTGACGTGGTGTACATGGATTTCCAAAAGGCGTTTGATAAAGTGCCACATAATAAGCTTGCAGCAAAGTTGAACCCATGGAATAAAAGGGCCAATGGGAGCATGGATACGGAATTGGCTCAGTGACTGTACCCGAGCGGGAGCTTGCTTTTGCAATACTGGAAACGGGTCTGTTTTGCACATGGAGTTATTGCGTGAACGTACCTTCAAGTAGATGTTGAGCAGTTTGGACACATCGCAGAGCAGGCGAGCAGTACACCCATTGGATCATCACTTCCTTCTCGAGAAGTGCTTCGCCTAATTTGCAAAATAAAATAAGCAGTTCCTTACCTTGGAAATTAAAAATCTTTCTCAACTCCAGTTTACAATATAGACATAAATTCATATTGAGCCACATATCATCGAATCTTACAGCACAGGAGGCCATTCAACCCACCGTGCCAGTGCTGGGTCTTGGGTCAAGTGATCCGATCAGTCCCACAGCCCGGCACATTTCCCCATCAACAACTTATCCAATTGCCTTTCGAAATGATTATTGAATCTGCTCCCACCGCCCAATCAGGTAATGCGTTCCCGATCACAACAACTCGCTGCGTAAAAACATTCTCACCATCTACTCTCTGCTTCTTTTGTCAATAACCTTAGAGCCCGGCCGTTCAGGGGTGATGCCAGGAAGCATTTCTTCACACAAAGGGCAGAGGGAATCGGGACCTCCCTCCCTCAAACAGCTGTTGAGGCCGGGCGTCAAGTGAAAATTTCAAAACTGCGATTAGAAGGTTTTTGTTGGGTAAGGGTATCTAGGGTTACTGAACCAAGGCAGGTAAATGGAGCTAATAGGCAGACCAGCCTTGGTCTAATTGAATGGCGGAACAGGATCGAGGGGCTGTATGACCTTCCATTCCTGTGTTCTTTCCTTCCGATAACTCCATGTGGCGACTTGTGCTTCAACTCACCACTGCAATTTACCACGCTCCGTGCCTTTACACACGTTTTAAAAATTTGTTCCAGGATGTGGGCGTCACTGGGCAGGCCGGCATTTATTGCCCGTCCCTAATTGCCCCTTGAGAATGTGAGAGAGAGCCGCCTTGAGCTGCTGCAGTCCGTGTGGTGAAGGTGCTCCCACAGTGCTGTTAGAAAGGGAGTTCCAGGATTGTGACCCAGCAACGATGAAGGAAAGCACTTCCCCCGGGGAAATCACCCCCCTCCGGGGAAATCACCCCCCCCCGGGGAACTCACCCCCCGCCTCCGGGGAAATCACCCCCCACCCCGGGGAAATCACCCTGCCTGGGGAAATCACCCCGCCGGGGAAATCACCACCCCCCCCGGGAACTCACTCCCCCCCCCCGGGAAAATCTCCCCCCCCCCGGGAAATCACCCCCCCCCCGTGAAATTCCCCCCCCCACCGCCACGGGGATAACATCCCCCCCCCCAGGGAAATCACCCTCCCCGGGAACTCACCCCCCGCCCCGGGGAACTCAC